>NW_028301715.1:51834180-52147236 GCF_037042655.1 Diuraphis noxia
CATACTTTTTATATTTTTATCGTTAAGTTCACATTATTTTACATCTAAAACACGTCTTTACAATACATTTGGGTGAATATAAAAGGTCGTAAAAAAATTTTGAAATACAGGTGATGAATCCGCTAAATATCGTCTTAAGTCATTTCTATTAAACTAATCATACTTTTTATATTTTTATCGTTAAGTTCACATTATTTTACATCTAAAACACGTATTTACAATACATTTGGGTGAATACAAAAAATAGAAAAAAAATTAGGGAAAAAATTTGGTAAAAAATGGTGATAATTTCGCTAAATATCGATTAAAGTCATTTGTATTGAACTAATCATACTTTTTATATTTTTATCGTTAAGTTCACTTTATTTTACATCAATAACACGTCTTTACAATACATTTGGGTGAAGATAAAAGGTCGTAATAAAATTTTGAAATACAGGTGATGAATCCGCTAAATATCGTCTTAAGTCATTTCTATTAAACTAATCATACTTTTTATATTTTTAACGTTAAGTTCACATTATTTTACATCTAAAACACGTATTTACAATACATTTGGGTGAATAAAAAAAATAGAAAAAAAATTTGGGAAAAAAATGGTGATAATTCCGCTAAATATCGTTTAAAGTCATTTGTATTGAACTAATCATACTTTTTATATTTTTATCGTTAAGTTCACATTATTTTACATCTAAAACACGTATTTACAATACATTTGGGTGAATACAAAAAATAGAAAAAAAATTTGGGAAAAAATTGGGTAAAAAATGGTGATAATTCCGCTAAATATCGTTTAAAGTCATTTGTATTGAACTAATCATACTTTTTATATTTTTATCGTTAAGTTCACATTATTTTACATCTAAAACACGTCTTTACAATACATTTGGGTGAATATAAAAGGTCGTAAAAAAATTTTGAAATACAGGTGATGAATCCGCTAAATATCGTCTTAAGTCATTTCTATTACACTAATCATACTTTTTATATTTTTATCGTTAAGTTCACATTATTTTACATCTAAAACACGTATTTACAATACATTTGGGTGAATACAAAAAATAGAAAAAAAATTAGGGAAAAAATTTGGTAAAAAATGGTGATAATTTCGCTAAATATCGATTAAAGTCATTTGTATTGAACTAATCATACTTTTTATATTTTTATCGTTAAGTTCACTTTATTTTACATCAATAACACGTCTTTACAATACATTTGGGTGAATATAAAAGGTCGTAAAAAAATTTTGAAATACAGGTGATGAATCCGCTAAATATCGTCTTAAGTCATTTCTATTAAACTAATCATACTTTTTATATTTTTAACGTTAAGTTCACATTATTTTACATCTAAAACACGTATTTACAATACATTTGGGTGAATACAAAAAATAGAAAAAAAATTTGGGAAAAAAATGGTGATAATTCCGCTAAATATCGTTTAAAGTCATTTGTATTGAACTAATCATACTTTTTATATTTTTATCGTTAAGTTCACATTA
Source organism: Diuraphis noxia (assembly GCF_037042655.1). Lineage (NCBI taxonomy): Eukaryota > Metazoa > Arthropoda > Insecta > Hemiptera > Aphididae > Diuraphis > Diuraphis noxia. Next base: position 51,835,682 of record NW_028301715.1, read on the forward strand.
TTTTACATCTAAAACACGTATTTACAATACATTTGGGTGAATACAAAAAATAGAAAAAAAATTTGGGAAAAAATTGGGTAAAAAATTGTGATAATTCCGCTAAATATCGTTTAAAGTCATTTCTATTAAACTAATCATACTTTTTATATTTTTATCGTTAAGTTCACATAAACTTACATCTAAAACACGTCTTTACAATACATTTGGGTGAATATAAAAGGTCGTAAAAAAATTTTGAAATACAGGTTATGAATCCGCTAAATATCGTCTTAAGTCATTTCTATTAAACTAATCATACTTTTTATATTTTTAACGTTAAGTTCACATTATTTTACATCTAAAACACGTATTTACAATACATTTGGGTGAATACAAAAAATAGAAAAAAAATTTGGGAAAAAAATGGTGATAATTCCGCTAAATATCGTTTAAAGTCATTTGTATTGAACTAATCATACTTTTTATATTTTTATCGTTAAGTTCACATTATTTTACATCTAAAACACGTATTTACAATACATTTGGGTTAATACAAAAAATAGAAAAAAAATTTGGGAAAAAATTGGGTAAAAAATGGTGATAATTCCGCTAAATATCGTTTAAAGTCATTTCTATTAAACTAATCATACTTTTTATATTTTTATCGTTAAGTTCACATAAATTTACATCTAAAACACGTCTTTACAATACATTTGGGTGAATATAAAAGGTCGTAAAAAAATTTTGAAATACAGGTGATGAATCCGCTAAATATCGTCTTAAGTCATTTCTATTAAACTAATCATACTTTTTATATTTTTAACGTTAAGTTCACATTATTTTACATCTAAAACACGTATTTACAATACATTTGGGTGAATACAAAAAATAGAAAAAAAATTTGGGAAAAAAATGGTGATAATTCCGCTAAATATCGTTTAAAGTCATTTGTATTGAACTAATCATACTTTTTATATTTTTATCGTTAAGTTCACATTATTTTACATCTAAAACACGTATTTACAATACATTTGGGTGAATACAAAAAATAGAAAAAAAATTTGGGAAAAAATTGGGTAAAAAATGGTGATAATTCCGCTAAATATCGTTTAAAGTCATTTGTATTGAACTAATCATACTTTTTATATTTTTATCGTTAAGTTCACATTATTTTACATCTAAAACACGTCTTTACAATACATTTGGGTGAATATAAAAGGTCGTAAAAAAATTTTGAAATACAGGTGATGAATCCGCTAAATATCGTCTTAAGTCATTTCTATTAAACTAATCATACTTTTTATATTTTTATCGTTAAGTTCACATTATTTTACATCTAAAACACGTATTTACAATACATTTGGGTGAATACAAAAAATAGAAAAAAAATTTGGGAAAAAATTGGGTAAAAAATGGTGATAATTCTTCTAAATATCGTTTAAAGTCATTTGTATTGAACTAATCATACTTTTTATATTTTTATCGTTAAGTTCACATTATTTTACATCTAAAACACGTCTTTACAATACATTTGGGTGAATATAAAAGGTCGTAAAAAAATTTTGAAATACAGGTGATGAATCCGCTAAATATCGTCTTAAGTCATTTCTATTAAACTAATCATACTTTTTATATTTTTATCGTTAAGTTCACATTATTTTACATCTAAAACACGTATTTACAATACATTTGGGTGAATACAAAAAATAGAAAAAAAATTAGGGAAAAAATTTGGTAAAAAATGGTGATAATTTCGCTAAATATCGATTAAAGTCATTTGTATTGAACTAATCATACTTTTTATATTTTTATCGTTAAGTTCACTTTATTTTACATCAATAACACGTCTTTACAATACATTTGGGTGAAGATAAAAGGTCGTAATAAAATTTTGAAATACAGGTGATGAATCCGCTAAATATCGTCTTAAGTCATTTCTATTAAACTAATCATACTTTTTATATTTTTAACGTTAAGTTCACATTATTTTACATCTAAAACACGTATTTACAATACATTTGGGTGAATACAAAAAATAGAAAAAAAATTTGGGAAAAAAATGGTGATAATTCCGCTAAATATCGTTTAAAGTCATTAGTATTGAACTAATCATACTTTTTATATTTTTAACGTTAAGTTCACATTATTTTACATCTAAAACACGTATTTACAATACATTTGGGTGAATAAAAAAAATAGAAAAAAAATTTGGGAAAAAAATGGTGATAATTCCGCTAAATATCGTTTAAAGTCATTTGTATTGAACTAATCATACTTTTTATATTTTTATCGTTAAGTTCACATTATTTTACATCTAAAACACGTATTTACAATACATTTGGGTGAATACAAAAAATAGAAAAAAAATTTGGGAAAAAATTGGGTAAAAAATGGTGATAATTCCGCTAAATATCGTTTAAAGTCATTTGTATTGAACTAATCATACTTTTTATATTTTTATCGTTAAGTTCACATTATTTTACATCTAAAACACGTCTTTACAATACATTTGGGTGAATATAAAAGGTCGTAAAAAAATTTTGAAATACAGGTGATGAATCCGCTAAATATCGTCTTAAGTCATTTCTATTACACTAATCATACTTTTTATATTTTTATCGTTAAGTTCACATTATTTTACATCTAAAACACGTATTTACAATACATTTGGGTGAATACAAAAAATAGAAAAAAAATTAGGGAAAAAATTTGGTAAAAAATGGTGATAATTTCGCTAAATATCGATTAAAGTCATTTGTATTGAACTAATCATACTTTTTATATTTTTATCGTTAAGTTCACTTTATTTTACATCAATAACACGTCTTTACAATACATTTGGGTGAATATAAAAGGTCGTAAAAAAATTTTGAAATACAGGTGATGAATCCGCTAAATATCGTCTTAAGTCATTTCTATTAAACTAATCATACTTTTTATATTTTTAACGTTAAGTTCACATTATTTTACATCTAAAACACGTATTTACAATACATTTGGGTGAATACAAAAAATAGAAAAAAAATTTGGGAAAAAAATGGTGATAATTCCGCTAAATATCGTTTAAAGTCATTTGTATTGAACTAATCATACTTTTTATATTTTTATCGTTAAGTTCACATTATTTTACATCTAAAACACGTATTTACAATACATTTGGGTGAATACAAAAAATAGAAAAAAAATTTGGGAAAAAATTGGGTAAAAAATTGTGATAATTCCGCTAAATATCGTTTAAAGTCATTTCTATTAAACTAATCATACTTTTTATATTTTTATCGTTAAGTTCACATAAACTTACATCTAAAACACGTCTTTACAATACATTTGGGTGAATATAAAAGGTCGTAAAAAAATTTTGAAATACAGGTTATGAATCCGCTAAATATCGTCTTAAGTCATTTCTATTAAACTAATCATACTTTTTATATTTTTAACGTTAAGTTCACATTATTTTACATCTAAAACACGTATTTACAATACATTTGGGTGAATACAAAAAATAGAAAAAAAATTTGGGAAAAAAATGGTGATAATTCCGCTAAATATCGTTTAAAGTCATTTGTATTGAACTAATCATACTTTTTATATTTTTATCGTTAAGTTCACATTATTTTACATCTAAAACACGTATTTACAATACATTTGGGTGAATACAAAAAATAGAAAAAAAATTTGGGAAAAAATTGGGTAAAAAATGGTGATAATTCCGCTAAATATCGTTTAAAGTCATTTCTATTAAACTAATCATACTTTTTATATTTTTATCGTTAAGTTCACATAAATTTACATCTAAAACACGTCTTTACAATACATTTGGGTGAATATAAAAGGTCGTAAAAAAATTTTGAAATACAGGTAATGAATCCGCTAAATATCGTCTTAAGTCATTTCTATTAAACTAATCATACTTTTTATATTTTTAACGTTAAGTTCACATTATTTTACATCTAAAACACGTATTTACAATACATTTGGGTGAATACAAAAAATAGAAAAAAAATTTGGGAAAAAAATGGTGATAATTCCGCTAAATATCGTTTAAAGTCATTTGTATTGAACTAATCATACTTTTTATATTTTTATCGTTAAGTTCACATTATTTTACATCTAAAACACGTATTTACAATACATTTGGGTGAATACAAAAAATAGAAAAAAAATTTGGGAAAAAATTGGGTAAAAAATGGTGATAATTCCGCTAAATATCGTTTAAAGTCATTTGTATTGAACTAATCATACTTTTTATATTTTTATCGTTAAGTTCACATTATTTTACATCTAAAACACGTCTTTACAATACATTTGGGTGAATATAAAAGGTCGTAAAAAAATTTTGAAATACAGGTGATGAATCCGCTAAATATCGTCTTAAGTCATTTCTATTAAACTAATCATACTTTTTATATTTTTATCGTTAAGTTCACATTATTTTACATCTAAAACACGTATTTACAATACATTTGGGTGAATACAAAAAATAGAAAAAAAATTAGGGAAAAAATTTGGTAAAAAATGGTGATAATTTCGCTAAATATCGATTAAAGTCATTTGTATTGAACTAATCATACTTTTTATATTTTTATAGTTAAGTTCACTTTATTTTACATCAATAACACGTCTTTACAATACATTTGGGTGAATATAAAAGGTCGTAAAAAAATTTTGAAATACAGGTGATGAATCCGCTAAATATCGTCTTAAGTCATTTCTATTAAACTAATCATACTTTTTATATTTTTAACGTTAAGTTCACATTATTTTACATCTAAAACACGTATTTACAATACATTTGGGTGAATACAAAAAATAGAAAAAAAATTTGGGAAAAAATTGGGTAAAAACTGGTGATAATTCCGCTAAATATCGTTTAAAGTCATTTCTATTAAACTAATCATACTTTTTATATTTTTATCGTTAAGTTCACATTATTTTACATCTAAAACACGTCTTTACAATACATTTGGGTGAATATAAAAGGTCGTAAAAAAATTTTGAAATACAGGTGATGAATCCGCTAAATATCGTCTTAAGTCATTTCTATTAAACTAATCATACTTTTTATATTTTTAACGTTAAGTTCACATTATTTTACATCTAAAACACGTATTTACAATACATTTGGGTGAATACAAAAAATAGAAAAAAAATTTGGGAAAAAAATGGTGATAATTCCGCTAAATATCGTTTAAAGTCATTTGTATTGAACTAATCATACTTTTTATATTTTTATCGTTAAGTTCACATTATTTTACATCTAAAACACGTCTTTACAATACATTTGGGTGAATATAAAAGGTCGTAAAAAAATTTTGAAATACAGGTGATGAATCCGCTAAATATCGTCTTAAGTCATTTCTATTAAACTAATCATACTTTTTATATTTTTATCGTTAAGTTCACATTATTTTACATCTAAAACACGTATTTACAATACATTTGGGTGAATACAAAAAATAGAAAAAAAATTAGGGAAAAAATTTGGTAAAAAATGGTGATAATTTCGCTAAATATCGATTAAAGTCATTTGTATTGAACTAATCATACTTTTTATATTTTTATCGTTAAGTTCACTTTATTTTACATCAATAACACGTCTTTACAATACATTTGGGTGAATATAAAAGGTCGTAATAAAATTTTGAAATACAGGTGATGAATCCGCTAAATATCGTCTTAAGTCATTTCTATTAAACTAATCATACTTTTTATATTTTTAACGTTAAGTTCACATTATTTTACATCTAAAACACGTATTTACAATACATTTGGGTGAATACAAAAAATAGAAAAAAAATTTGGGAAAAAAATGGTGATAATTCCGCTAAATATCGTTTAAAGTCATTTGTATTGAACTAATCATACTTTTTATATTTTTAACGTTAAGTTCACATTATTTTACATCTAAAACACGTATTTACAATACATTTGGGTGAATACAAAAAATAGAAAGAAAAAAAATTTGGGAAAAAATTGGGTAAAAAATGGTGATAATTCCGCTAAATATCGTTTAAAGTCATTTGTATTGAACTAATCATACTTTTTATATTTTTATCGTTAAGTTCACATTATTTTACATCTAAAACACGTCTTTACAATACATTTGGGTGAATATAAAAGGTCGTAAAAAAATTTTGAAATACAGGTGATGAATCCGCTAAATATCGTCTTAAGTCATTTCTATTAAACTAATCATACTTTTTATATTTTTATCGTTAAGTTCACATTATTTTACATCTAAAACACGTATTTACAATACATTTGGGTGAATACAAAAAATAGAAAAAAAATTAGGGAAAAAATTTGGTAAAAAATGGTGATAATTTCGCTAAATATCGATTAAAGTCATTTGTATTGAACTAATCATACTTTTTATATTTTTATCGTTAAGTTCACTTTATTTTACATCAATAACACGTCTTTACAATACATTTGGGTGAATATAAAAGGTCGTAAAAAAATTTTGAAATACAGGTGATGAATCCGCTAAATATCGTCTTAAGTCATTTCTATTAAACTAATCATACTTTTTATATTTTTAACGTTAAGTTCACATTATTTTACATCTAAAACACGTATTTACAATACATTTGGGTGAATACAAAAAATAGAAAAAAAATTTGGGAAAAAAATTGTGATAATTCCGCTAAATATCGTTTAAAGTCATTTGTATTGAACTAATCATACTTTTTATATTTTTATCGTTAAGTTCACATTATTTTACATCTAAAACACGTATTTACAATACATTTGGGTGAATACAAAAAATAGAAAAAAAATTTGGGAGAAAATTGGGTAAAAAATGGTGATAATTCCGCTAAATATCGTTTAAAGTCATTTGTATTGAACTAATCATACTTTTTATATTTTTATCGTTAAGTTCACATTATTTTACATCTAAAACACGTCTTTACAATACATTTGGGTGAATATAAAAGGTCGTAAAAAAATTTTGAAATACAGGTGATGAATCCGCTAAATATCGTCTTAAGTCATTTCTATTACACTAATCATACTTTTTATATTTTTATCGTTAAGTTCACATTATTTTACATCTAAAATACGTATTTACAATACATTTGGGTGAATACAAAAAATAGAAAAAAAATTAGGGAAAAAATTTGGTAAAAAATGGTGATAATTTCGCTAAATATCGATTAAAGTCATTTGTATTGAACTAATCATACTTTTTATATTTTTATCGTTAAGTTCACTTTATTTTACATCAATAACACGTCTTTACAATACATTTGGGTGAATATAAAAGGTCGTAAAAAAATTTTGAAATACAGGTGATGAATCCGCTAAATATCGTCTTAAGTCAATTCTATTAAACTAATCATACTTTTTATATTTTTAACGTTAAGTTCACATTATTTTACATCTAAAACACGTATTTACAATACATTTGGGTGAATACAAAAAATAGAAAAAAAATTTGGGAAAAAAATGGTGATAATTCCGCTAAATATCGTTTAAAGTCATTTGTATTGAACTAATCATACTTTTTATATTTTTATCGTTAAGTTCACATTATTTTACATCTAAAACACGTATTTACAATACATTTGGGTGAATACAAAAAATAGAAAAAAAATTTGGGAAAAAATTGGGTAAAAAATTGTGATAATTCCGCTAAATATCGTTTAAAGTCATTTCTATTAAACTAATCATACTTTTTATATTTTTATCGTTAAGTTCACATAAACTTACATCTAAAACACGTCTTTACAATACATTTGGGTGAATATAAAAGGTCGTAAAAAAATTTTGAAATACAGGTGATGAATCCGCTAAATATCGTCTTTAGTCATTTCTATTAAACTAATCATACTTTTTATATTTTTAACGTTAAGTTCACATTATTTTACATCTAAAACACGTATTTACAATACATTTGGGTGAATACAAAAAATAGAAAAAAAATTTGGGAAAAAATTGGGTAAAAAATGGTGATAATTCCGCTAAATATCGTTTAAAGTCATTTGTATTGAACTAATCATACTTTTTATATTTTTATCGTTAAGTTCACATTATTTTACATCTAAAACACGTCTTTACAATACATTTGGGTGAATATAAAAGGTCGTAAAAAAATTTTGAAATACAGGTGATGAATCCGCTAAATATCGTCTTAAGTCATTTCTATTACACTAATCATACTTTTTATATTTTTATCGTTAAGTTCACATTATTTTACATCTAAAACACGTATTTACAATACATTTGGGTGAATACAAAAAATAGAAAAAAAATTAGGGAAAAAATTTGGTAAAAAATGGTGATAATTTCGCTAAATATCGTTTAAAGTCATTTCTATTAAACTAATCATACTTTTTATATTTTTATCGTTAAGTTCACATAAACTTACATCTAAAACACGTCTTTACAATACATTTGGGTGAATATAAAAGGTCGTAAAAAAATTTTGAAATACAGGTGATGAATCCGCTAAATATCGTCTTTAGTCATTTCTATTAAACTAATCATACTTTTTATATTTTTAACGTTAAGTTCACATTATTTTACATCAATAACACGTCTTTACAATACATTTGGGTGAATATAAAAGGTCGTAATAAAATTTTGAAATACAGGTGATGAATCCGCTAAATATCGTCTTAAGTCATTTCTATTAAACTAATCATACTTTTTATATTTTTAACGTTAAGTTCACATTATTTTACATCTAAAACACGTATTTACAATACATTTGGGTGAATACAAAAAATAGAAAAAAAATTTGGGAAAAAAATGGTGATAATTCCGCTAAATATCGTTTAAAGTCATTTGTATTGAACTAATCATACTTTTTATATTTTTAACGTTAAGTTCACATTATTTTACATCTAAAACACGTATTTACAATACATTTGGGTGAATACAAAAAATAGAAAAAAAATTTGGGAAAAAATTGGGTAAAAAATGGTGATAATTCCGCTAAATATCGTTTAAAGTCATTTGTATTGAACTAATCATACTTTTTATATTTTTATCGTTAAGTTCACATTATTTTACATCTAAAACACGTCTTTACAATACATTTGGGTGAATATAAAAGGTCGTAAAAAAATTTTGAAATACAGGTGATGAATCCGCTAAATATCGTCTTAAGTCATTTCTATTAAACTAATCATACTTTTTATATTTTTATCGTTAAGTTCACATTATTTTACATCTAAAACACGTATTTACAATACATTTGGGTGAATACAAAAAATAGAAAAAAAATTAGGGAAAAAATTTGGTAAAAAATGGTGATAATTTCGCTAAATATCGATTAAAGTCATTTGTATTGAACTAATCATACTTTTTATATTTTTATCGTTAAGTTCACTTTATTTTACATCAATAACACGTCTTTACAATACATTTGGGTGAATATAAAAGGTCGTAAAAAAATTTTGAAATACAGGTGATGAATCCGCTAAATATCGTCTTAAGTCATTTCTATTAAACTAATCATACTTTTTATATTTTTAACGTTAAGTTCACATTATTTTACATCTAAAACACGTATTTACAATACATTTGGGTGAATACAAAAAATAGAAAAAAAATTTGGGAAAAAAATTGTGATAATTCCGCTAAATATCGTTTAAAGTCATTTGTATTGAACTAATCATACTTTTTATATTTTTATCGTTAAGTTCACATTATTTTACATCTAAAACACGTATTTACAATACATTTGGGTGAATACAAAAAATAGAAAAAAAATTTGGGAGAAAATTGGGTAAAAAATGGTGATAATTCCGCTAAATATCGTTTAAAGTCATTTGTATTGAACTAATCATACTTTTTATATTTTTATCGTTAAGTTCACATTATTTTACATCTAAAACACGTCTTTACAATACATTTGGGTGAATATAAAAGGTCGTAAAAAAATTTTGAAATACAGGTGATGAATCCGCTAAATATCGTCTTAAGTCATTTCTATTACACTAATCATACTTTTTATATTTTTATCGTTAAGTTCACATTATTTTACATCTAAAATACGTATTTACAATACATTTGGGTGAATACAAAAAATAGAAAAAAAATTAGGGAAAAAATTTGGTAAAAAATGGTGATAATTTCGCTAAATATCGATTAAAGTCATTTGTATTGAACTAATCATACTTTTTATATTTTTATCGTTAAGTTCACTTTATTTTACATCAATAACACGTCTTTACAATACATTTGGGTGAATATAAAAGGTCGTAAAAAAATTTTGAAATACAGGTGATGAATCCGCTAAATATCGTCTTAAGTCAATTCTATTAAACTAATCATACTTTTTATATTTTTAACGTTAAGTTCACATTATTTTACATCTAAAACACGTATTTACAATACATTTGGGTGAATACAAAAAATAGAAAAAAAATTTGGGAAAAAAATGGTGATAATTCCGCTAAATATCGTTTAAAGTCATTTGTATTGAACTAATCATACTTTTTATATTTTTATCGTTAAGTTCACATTATTTTACATCTAAAACACGTATTTACAATACATTTGGGTGAATACAAAAAATAGAAAAAAAATTTGGGAAAAAATTGGGTAAAAAATTGTGATAATTCCGCTAAATATCGTTTAAAGTCATTTCTATTAAACTAATCATACTTTTTATATTTTTATCGTTAAGTTCACATAAACTTACATCTAAAACACGTCTTTACAATACATTTGGGTGAATATAAAAGGTCGTAAAAAAATTTTGAAATACAGGTGATGAATCCGCTAAATATCGTCTTTAGTCATTTCTATTAAACTAATCATACTTTTTATATTTTTAACGTTAAGTTCACATTATTTTACATCTAAAACACGTATTTACAATACATTTGGGTGAATACAAAAAATAGAAAAAAAATTTGGGAAAAAATTGGGTAAAAAATGGTGATAATTCCGCTAAATATCGTTTAAAGTCATTTGTATTGAACTAATCATACTTTTTATATTTTTATCGTTAAGTTCACATTATTTTACATCTAAAACACGTCTTTACAATACATTTGGGTGAATATAAAAGGTCGTAAAAAAATTTTGAAATACAGGTGATGAATCCGCTAAATATCGTCTTAAGTCATTTCTATTACACTAATCATACTTTTTATATTTTTATCGTTAAGTTCACATTATTTTACATCTAAAACACGTATTTACAATACATTTGGGTGAATACAAAAAATAGAAAAAAAATTAGGGAAAAAATTTGGTAAAAAATGGTGATAATTTCGCTAAATATCGATTAAAGTCATTTGTATTGAACTAATCATACTTTTTATATTTTTATCGTTAAGTTCACTTTATTTTACATCAATAACACGTCTTTACAATACATTTGGGTGAATATAAAAGGTCGTAAAAAAATTTTGAAATACAGGCGATGAATCCGCTAAATATCGTCTTAAGTCATTTCTATTAAACTAATCATACTTTTTATATTTTTAACGTTAAGTTCACATTATTTTACATCTAAAACACGTATTTACAATACATTTGGGTGAATACAAAAAATAGAAAAAAAATTTGGGAAAAAAATGGTGATAATTCCGCTAAATATCGTTTAAAGTCATTTGTATTGAACTAATCATACTTTTTATATTTTTATCGTTAAGTTCACATTATTTTACATCTAAAACACTTATTTACAATACATTTGGGTGAATACAAAAAATAGAAAAAAAATTTGGGAAAAAATTGGGTAAAAAATTGTGATAATTCCGCTAAATATCGTTTAAAGTCATTTCTATTAAACTAATCATACTTTTTATATTTTTATCGTTAAGTTCACATAAACTTACATCTAAAACACGTCTTTACAATACATTTGGGTGAATATAAAAGGTCGTAAAAAAATTTTGAAATACAGGTGATGAATCCGCTAAATATCGTCTTTAGTCATTTCTATTAAACTAATCATACTTTTTATATTTTTATCGTTAAGTTCACATTATTTTACATCTAAAACACGTATTTACAATACATTTGGGTGAATACAAAAAATAGAAAAAAAATTTGGGAAAAAATTGGGTAAAAAATGGTGATAATTCCGCTAAATATCGTTTAAAGTCATTTGTATTGAACTAATCATACTTTTTATATTTTTATCGTTAAGTTCACATTATTTTACATCTAAAACACGTCTTTACAATACATTTGGGTGAATATAAAAGGTCGTAAAAAAATTTTGAAATACAGGTGATGAATCCGCTAAATATCGTCTTAAGTCATTTCTATTAAACTATTCATACTTTTTATATTTTTATCGTTAAGTTCACATTATTTTACATCTAAAACACGTATTTACAATACATTTGGGTGAATACAAAAAATAGAAAAAAAATTAGGGAAAAAATTTGGTAAAAAATGGTGATAATTTCGCTAAATATCGTTTAAAGTCATTTGTATTGAACTAATCATACTTTTTATATTTTTATCGTTAAGTTCACATTATTTTACATCTAAAACACGTATTTACAATACATTTGGGTGAATACAAAAAATAGAAAAAAAATTTGGGAAAAAATTGGGTAAAAAATGGTGATAATTCCGCTAAATATCGATTAAAGTCATTTGTATTGAACTAATCATACTTTTTATATTTTTATCGTTAAGTTCACTTTATTTTACATCAATAACACGTCTTTACAATACATTTGGGTGAATATAAAAGGTCGTAAAAAAATTTTGAAATACAGGCGATGAATCCGCTAAATATCGTCTTAAGTCATTTCTATTAAACTAATCATACTTTTTATATTTTTAACGTTAAGTTCACATTATTTTACATCTAAAACACGTATTTACAATACATTTGGGTGAATACAAAAAATAGAAAAAAAATTTGGGAAAAAAATGGTGATAATTCCGCTAAATATCGTTTAAAGTCATTTGTATTGAACTAATCATACTTTTTATATTTTTATCGTTAAGTTCACATTATTTTACATCTAAAACACGTATTTACAATACATTTGGGTGAATACAAAAAATAGAAAAAAAATTTGGGAAAAAATTGGGTAAAAAATGGTGATAATTCCGCTAAATATCGTTTAAAGTCATTTGTATTGAACTAATCATACTTTTTATATTTTTATCGTTAAGTTCACATTATTTTACATCTAAAACACGTCTTTACAATACATTTGGGTGAATATAAAAGGTCGTAAAAAAATTTTGAAATACAGGTGATGAATCCGCTAAATATCGTCTTAAGTCATTTCTATTAAACTATTCATACTTTTTATATTTTTATCGTTAAGTTCACATTCTTTTACATCTAAAACACGTATTTACAATACATTTGGGTGAATACAAAAAATAGAAAAAAAATTTGGGAAAAAAATGGTGATAATTCCGCTAAATATCGTTTAAAGTCATTTGTATAGAACTAATCATACTTTTTATATTTTTATCGTTAAGTTCACATTATTTTACATCTAAAACACGTATTTACAATACATTTGGGTGAATACAAAAAATAGAAAAAAAATTTGGGAAAAAATTGGGTAAAAAATGGTGATAATTCCGCTAAATATCGTTTAAAGTCATTTGTATTGAACTAATCATACTTTTTATATTTTTATCGTTAAGTTCACATTATTTTACATCTAAAACACGTCTTTACAATACATTTGGGTGAATATAAAAGGTCGTAAAAAAATTTTGAAATACAGGTGATGAATCCGCTAAATATCGTCTTAAGTCATTTCTATTAAACTATTCATACTTTTTATATTTTTATCGTTAAGTTCACATTATTTTACATCTAAAACACGTATTTACAATACATTTGGGTGAATACAAAAAATAGAAAAAAAATTAGGGAAAAAATTTGGTAAAAAATGGTGATAATTTCGCTAAATATCGTTTAAAGTCATTTGTATTGAACTAATCATACTTTTTATATTTTTATCGTTAAGTTCACATTATTTTACATCTAAAACACGTATTTACAATACATTTGGGTGAATACAAAAAATAGAAAAAAAATTTGGGAAAAAATTGGGTAAAAAATGGTGATAATTCCGCTAAATATCGTTTAAAGTCATTTGTATTGAACTAATCATACTTTTTATATTTTTATCGTTAAGTTCACATTATTTTACATCTAAAACACGTCTTTACAATACATTTGGGTGAATATAAAAGGTCGTAAAAAAATTTTGAAATACAGGTGATGAATCCACTAAATATCGTCTTAAGTCATTTCTATTAAACTAATCATACTTTTTATATTTTTAACGTTAAGTTCACATTATTCTACATCTAAAACACGTATTTACAATACATTTGGGTGAATACAAAAAATAGAAAAAAAATTTGGGAAAAAATTGGGTAAAAAATGGTGATAATTCCACTAAATATCGTTTAAAGTCATTTGTATTGAACTAATCATACTTTTTATATTTTTATCGTTAAGTTCACATTATTTTACATCTAAAACACGTATTTACAATACATTTGGGTGAATACAAAAAATAGAAAGAAAATTTGGGAAAAAATTGGGTAAAAAATGGTGATAATTCCGCTAAATATCGTTTAAAGTCATTTCTATTAAACTAATCATACTTTTTATATTTTTATCGTTAAGTTCACATAAATTTACATCTATAACACGTCTTTACAATACATTTGGGTGAATATAAAAGGTCGTAAAAAAATTTTGAAATACAGGTGATGAATCCGCTAAATATCGTCTTAAGTCATTTCTATTAAACTAATCATACTTTTTATATTTTTAACGTTAAGTTCACATTATTTTACATCTAAAAAACGTATTTACAATACATTTGGTGAATACAAAAAATAGAAAAAAAATTTGGGAAAAAATTTGGTAAAAACTGGTGATAATTCCGCTAAATATCGTTTAAAGTCATTTGTATTAACCTAATCATACTTTTTATATTTTTAACTTTAAGTTCACATAATTTTACATCTAAAACCCGTCTTTACAATACATTTGAGTGAATACAAAAAATAGAAAAAAAATTTGAGAAAAAATTTGGTAAAAAATGGTGATAATTCAGCTAAATATCGTTTAAAGTCATTTGTATTGAACTAATCATACTTTTTATATTTTTATCGTTAAGTTCACATAATTTTACATCTAAAACACGTCTTTACAATACATATGGGTGTATATAAAAGGTCGTAAAAAAATTTTGAAAAACAGGTGATGAATCCGCTAAATATCGTCTTAAGTCATTTGTATTAAACTAATCATACTTTTTATATTTTTATCGTTAAGTTCACATAATTTTACATCTAAAACCCGTCTTTACAATACATTTGGGTGAATACAAAAAATAGAAAAAAAATTTGAGAAAAAATTTGGTAAAAACTGGTGATAATTCCGCTAAATATCGTTTAAAGTCATTTGCATTGAACTAATCATACTTTTTATATTTTTATCGTTAAGTTCACATAATTTTACATCTAAAACACGTCTTTACAATTCATTTGGGTGTATATAAAAGGTCGTAAAAAAATTTTGAAAAACAGGTGATGAATCCGCTAAATATCGTCTTAAGTCATTTTTATTAAACTAATCATACTTTTTATATTTTTAACGTTAAGTTCACATTATTTTACATCTAAAAAACGTATTTACAATACATTTGGTGAATACAAAAAATAGAAAAAAAATTTGGGAAAAAATTTGGTAAAAACTGGTGATAATTCCGCTAAATATCGTTTAAAGTCATTTGCATTGAACTAATCATACTTTTTATATTTTTATCGTTAAGTTCACATAATTTTACATCTAAAACACGTCTTTACAATACATTTGGGTGTATATAAAAGGTCGTAAAAAAATTTTGAAAAACAGGTGATGAATCCGCTAAATATCGTCTTAAGTCATTTTTATTAAACTAATCATACTTTTTATATTTTTAACGTTAAGTTCACATTATTTTACATCTAAAAAACGTATTTACAATACATTTGGGTGAATACAAAAAATAGAAAAAAAATTTGAGAAAAAATTTGGTAAAAAAGGGTGATAATTCCGCTAAATATCGTTTAAAGTCATTTGTATTAAACTAATCATACTTTTTATATTTTTAACGTTAAGTTCACATTATTTTACATCTAAAAAACGTATTTTCAATACATTTGGGTGAATACAAAAAATAGAAAAAAAATTTGAGAAAAAATTTGGTAAAAAATGGTGATAATTCCGCTAAATATCGTTTAAAATCATTTGTATTGAACTAATCATACTTTTTATATTTTTATCGTTAAGTTCACATAATTTTACATCTAAAACACGTCTTTACAATACATTTGGGTGTATATAAAAGGTCGTAAAAAAATTTTGAAAAACAGGTGATGAATCCGCTAAATATCGTCTTAAGTCATTTCTATTAAACTATTCATAATTTTATATTTTTAACGTTAAGTTCACATTATTTTACATCTAAAATACGTATTTACAATACATTTGGGTGAATACAAAAAATAGAAAAAAAATTAGGGAAAAAATTTGGTAAAAAATGGTGATAATTTCGCTAAATATCGATTAAAGTCATTTGTATTGAACTAATCATACTTTTTATATTTTTATCGTTAAGTTCACTTTATTTTACATCAATAACACGTCTTTACAATACATTTGGGTGAATATAAAAGGTCGTAAAAAAATTTTGAAATACAGGTGATGAATCCGCTAAATATCGTCTTAAGTCATTTCTATTAAACTAATCATACTTTTTATATTTTTATCGTTAAGTTCACATTATTTTACATCTAAAACACGTCTTTACAATACATTTGGGTGAATATAAAAGGTCGTAAAAAAATTTTGAAATACAGGTGATGAATCCGCTAAATATCGTCTTTAGTCATTTCTATTAAACTAATCATACTTTTTATATTTTTAACGTTAAGTTCACATTATTTTACATCTAAAACACGTATTTACAATACATTTGGGTGAATACAAAAAATAGAAAAAAAATTTGGGAAAAAATTGGGTAAAAAATGGTGATAATTCCGCTAAATATCGTTTAAAGTCATTTGTATTGAACTAATCATACTTTTTATATTTTTATCGTTAAGTTCACATTATTTTACATCTAAAACACGTCTTTACAATACATTTGGGTGAATATAAAAGGTCGTAAAAAAATTTTGAAATACAGGTGATGAATCCGCTAAATATCGTCTTAAGTCATTTCTATTACACTAATCATACTTTTTATATTTTTATCGTTAAGTTCACATTATTTTACATCTAAAACACGTATTTACAATACATTTGGGTGAATACAAAAAATAGAAAAAAAATTAGGGAAAAAATTTGGTAAAAAATGGTGATAATTTCGCTAAATATCGATTAAAGTCATTTGTATTGAACTAATCATACTTTTTATATTTTTATCGTTAAGTTCACTTTATTTTACATCAATAACACGTCTTTACAATACATTTGGGTGAATATAAAAGGTCGTAAAAAATTTTGAAATACAGGCGATGAATCCGCTAAATATCGTCTTAAGTCATTTCTATTAAACTAATCATACTTTTTATATTTTTAACGTTAAGTTCACATTATTTTACATCTAAAACACGTATTTACAATACATTTGGGTGAATACAAAAAATAGAAAAAAAATTTGGGAAAAAAATGGTGATAATTCCGCTAAATATCGTTTAAAGTCATTTGTATTGAACTAATCATACTTTTTATATTTTTATCGTTAAGTTCACATTATTTTACATCTAAAACACGTATTTACAATACATTTGGGTGAATACAAAAAATAGAAAAAAAATTTGGGAAAAAATTGGGTAAAAAATTGTGATAATTCCGCTAAATATCGTTTAAAGTCATTTCTATTAAACTAATCATACTTTTTATATTTTTATCGTTAAGTTCACATAAACTTACATCTAAAACACGTCTTTACAATACATTTGGGTGAATATAAAAGGTCGTAAAAAAATTTTGAAATACAGGTGATGAATCCGCTAAATATCGTCTTTAGTCATTTCTATTAAACTAATCATACTTTTTATATTTTTAACGTTAAGTTCACATTATTTTACATCTAAAACACGTATTTACAATACATTTGGGTGAATACAAAAAATAGAAAAAAAATTTGGGAAAAAATTGGGTAAAAAATGGTGATAATTCCGCTAAATATCGTTTAAAGTCATTTGTATTGAACTAATCATACTTTTTATATTTTTATCGTTAAGTTCACATTATTTTACATCTAAAACACGTCTTTACAATACATTTGGTCGAATATAAAAGGTCGTAAAAAAATTTTGAAATACAGGTGATGAATCCGCTAAATATCGTCTTAAGTCATTTCTATTACACTAATCATACTTTTTATATTTTTATCGTTAAGTTCACATTATTTTACATCTAAAACACGTATTTACAATACATTTGGGTGAATACAAAAAATAGAAAAAAAATTTGGGAAAAAAATGGTGATAATTCCGCTAAATATCGTTTAAAGTCATTTGTATTGAACTAATCATACTTTTTATATTTTTAACGTTAAGTTCACATTATTTTACATCTAAAACACGTATTTACAATACATTTGGGTGAATACAAAAAATAGAAAAAAAATTTGGGAAAAAAATGGTGATAATTCCGCTAAATATCGTTTAAAGTCATTTGTATTGAACTAATCATACTTTTTATATTTTTATCGTTAAGTTCACATTATTTTTATCTAAAACACGTCTTTACAATACATTTGGGTGAATATAAAAGGTCGTAAAAAAATTTTGAAATACAGGTGATGAATCCGCTAAATATCGTCTTAAGTCATTTCTATTACACTAATCATACTTTTTATATTTTTATCGTTAAGTTCACATTATTTTACATCTAAAACACGTATTTACAATACATTTGGGTGAATACAAAAAATAGAAAAAAAATTAGGGAAAAAATTTGGTAAAAAATGGTGATAATTTCGCTAAATATCGATTAAAGTCATTTGTATTGAACTAATCATACTTTTTATATTTTTATCGTTAAGTTCACTTTATTTTACATCAATAACACGTCTTTACAATACATTTGGGTGAATATAAAAGGTCGTAAAAAAATTTTGAAATACAGGCGATGAATCCGCTAAATATCGTCTTAAGTCATTTCTATTAAACTAATCATACTTTTTATATTTTTAACGTTAAGTTCACATTATTTTACATCTAAAACACGTATTTACAATACATTTGGGTGAATACAAAAAATAGAAAAAAAATTTGGGAAAAAAATGGTGATAATTCCGCTAAATATCGTTTAAAGTCATTTGTATTGAACTAATCATACTTTTTATATTTTTATCGTTAAGTTCACATTATTTTACATCTAAAACACGTATTTACAATACATTTGGGTGAATACAAAAAATAGAAAAAAAATTTGGGAAAAAATTGGGTAAAAAATGGTGATAATTCCGCTAAATATCGTTTAAAGTCATTTGTATTGAACTAATCATACTTTTTATATTTTTATCGTTAAGTTCACATTATTTTACATCTAAAACACGTATTTACAATACATTTGGGTGAATACAAAAAATAGAAAAAAAATTAGGGAAAAAATTTGGTAAAAAATGGTGATAATTTCGCTAAATATCGTTTAAAGTCGTTTGTATTGAACTAATCATACTTTTTATATTTTTATCGTTAAGTTCACATTATTTTACATCTAAAACACGTATTTACAATACATTTGGGTGAATACAAAAAATAGAAAAAAAATTTGGGAAAAAATTGGGTAAAAAATGGTGATAATTCCGCTAAATATCGTTTAAAGTCATTTGTATTGAACTAATCATACTTTTTATATTTTTATCGTTAAGTTCAAATTATTTTACATCTAAAACACGTCTTTACAATACATTTGGGTGAATATAAAAGGTCGTAAAAAAATTTTGAAATACAGGTGATGAATCCGCTAAATATCGTCTTAAGTCATTTCTATTAAACTAATCATACTTTTTATATTTTTATCGTTAAGTTCACATTATTTTACATCTAAAACACGTATTTACAATACATTTGGGTGAATACAAAAAATAGAAAAAAAATTAGGGAAAAAATTTGGTAAAAAATGGTGATAATTTCGCTAAATATCGTTTAAAGTCATTTGTATTGAACTAATCATACTTTTTATATTTTTATCGTTAAGTTCACATTATTTTACATCTAAAACACGTCTTTACAATACATTTGGGTGAATATAAAAGGTCGTAAAAAAATTTTGAAATACAGGTGATGAATCCGCTAAATATCGTCTTAAGTCATTTCTATTAAACTAATCATACTTTTTATATTTTTAACGTTAAGTTCACATTATTTTACATCTAAAACACGTATTTACAATACATTTGGGTGAATACAAAAAATAGAAAAAAAATTTGGGAAAAAAATGGTGATAATTCCGCTAAATATCGTTTAAAGTCATTTGTATTGAACTAATCATACTTTTTATATTTTTAACGTTAAGTTCACATTATTTTACATCTAAAACACGTATTTACAATACATTTGGGTGAATACAAAAAATAGAAAAAAAATTAGGGAAAAAATTTGGTAAAAAATGGTGATAATTTCGCTAAATATCGATTAAAGTCATTTGTATTGAACTAATCATACTTTTTATATTTTTATCGTTAAGTTCACTTTATTTTACATCAATAACACGTCTTTACAATACATTTGGGTGAATATAAAAGGTCGTAAAAAAATTTTTAAATACAGGTGATGAATCCGCTAAATATCGTCTTAAGTCATTTCTATTAAACTAATCATACTTTTTATATTTTTAACGTTAAGTTCACATTATTTTACATCTAAAACACGTATTTACAATACATTTGGGTGAATACAAAAAATAGAAAAAAAATTTGGGAAAAAAATGGTGATAATTCCGCTAAATATCGTTTAAAGTCATTTGTATTGAACTAATCATACTTTTTATATTTTTATCGTTAAGTTCACATTATTTTACATCTAAAACACGTATTTACAATACATTTGGGTGAATACAAAAAATAGAAAAAAAATTTGGGAAAAAATTGGGTAAAAAATGGTGATAATTCCGCTAAATATCGTTTAAAGTCATTTCTATTAAACTAATCATACTTTTTATATTTTTATCGTTAAGTTCACATAAATTTACATCTAAAACACGTCTTTACAATACATTTGGGTGAATATAAAAGGTCGTAAAAAAATTTGGGAAAAAATTGGGTAAAAAATGGTGATAATTCCGCTAAATATCGTTTAAAGTCATTTGTATTGAACTAATCATACTTTTTATATTTTTATCGTTAAGTTCAAATTATTTTACATCTAAAACACGTCTTTACAATACATTTGGGTGAATATAAAAGGTCGTAAAAAAATTTTGAAATACAGGTGATGAATCCGCTAAATATCGTCTTAAGTCATTTCTATTAAACTAATCATACTTTTTATATTTTTATCGTTAAGTTCACATTATTTTACATCTAAAACACGTATTTACAATACATTTGGGTGAATACAAAAAATAGAAAAAAAATTAGGGAAAAAATTTGGTAAAAAATGGTGATAATTTCGCTAAATATCGTTTAAAGTCATTTGTATTGAACTAATCATACTTTTTATATTTTTATCGTTAAGTTCACATTATTTTACATCTAAAACACGTCTTTACAATACATTTGGGTGAATATAAAAGGTCGTAAAAAAATTTTGAAATACAGGTGATGAATCCGCTAAATATCGTCTTAAGTCATTTCTATTAAACTAATCATACTTTTTATATTTTTAACGTTAAGTTCACATTATTTTACATCTAAAACACGTATTTACAATACATTTGGGTGAATACAAAAAATAGAAAAAAAATTTGGGAAAAAAATGGTGATAATTCCGCTAAATATCGTTTAAAGTCATTTGTATTGAACTAATCATACTTTTTATATTTTTAACGTTAAGTTCACATTATTTTACATCTAAAACACGTATTTACAATACATTTGGGTGAATACAAAAAATAGAAAAAAAATTAGGGAAAAAATTTGGTAAAAAATGGTGATAATTTCGCTAAATATCGATTAAAGTCATTTGTATTGAACTAATCATACTTTTTATATTTTTATCGTTAAGTTCACTTTATTTTACATCAATAACACGTCTTTACAATACATTTGGGTGAATATAAAAGGTCGTAAAAAAATTTTTAAATACAGGTGATGAATCCGCTAAATATCGTCTTAAGTCATTTCTATTAAACTAATCATACTTTTTATATTTTTAACGTTAAGTTCACATTATTTTACATCTAAAACACGTATTTACAATACATTTGGGTGAATACAAAAAATAGAAAAAAAATTTGGGAAAAAAATGGTGATAATTCCGCTAAATATCGTTTAAAGTCATTTGTATTGAACTAATCATACTTTTTATATTTTTATCGTTAAGTTCACATTATTTTACATCTAAAACACGTATTTACAATACATTTGGGTGAATACAAAAAATAGAAAAAAAATTTGGGAAAAAATTGGGTAAAAAATGGTGATAATTCCGCTAAATATCGTTTAAAGTCATTTCTATTAAACTAATCATACTTTTTATATTTTTATCGTTAAGTTCACATAAATTTACATCTAAAACACGTCTTTACAATACATTTGGGTGAATATAAAAGGTCGTAAAAAAATTTTGAAATACAGGTGATGAATCCGCTAAATATCGTCTTAAGTCATTTCTATTAAACTAATCATACTTTTTATATTTTTAACGTTAAGTTCACATTATTTTACATCTAAAACACGTATTTACAATACATTTGGGTGAATACAAAAAATAGAAAAAAAATTTGGGAAAAAAATGGTGATAATTCCGCTAAATATCGTTTAAAGTCATTTGTATTGAACTAATCATACTTTTTATATTTTTATCGTTAAGTTCGCATTATTTTACATCTAAAACACGTATTTACAATACATTTGGGTGAATAAAAAAAATAGAAAAAAAATTTGGGAAAAAATTCGGTAAAAAATGGTGATAATTCCGCTAAATATCGTTTAAAGTCATTTGTATTGAACTAATCATACTTTTTATATTTTTATCGTTAAGTTCACATTATTTTACATCTAAAACACGTCTTTACAATACATTTGGGTGAATATAAAAGGTCGTAAAAAAATTTTGAAATACAGGTGATGAATCCGCTAAATATCGTCTTAAGTCATTTCTATTAAACTAATCATACTTTTTATATTTTTATCGTTAAGTTCACATTATTTTACATCTAAAACACGTATTTACAATACATTTGGGTGAATACAAAAAATAGAAAAAAAATTTGGGAAAAAAATGGTGATAATTCCGCTAAATATCGTTTAAAGTCATTTGTATTGAACTAATCATACTTTTTATATTTTTATCGTTAAGTTCACATTATTTTACATCTAAAACACGTATTTACAATACATTTGGGTGAATACAAAAAATAGAAAAAAAATTTGGGAAAAAATTGGGTAAAAAATGTTGATAATTCCGCTAAATATCGTTTAAAGTCATTTCTATTAAACTAATCATACTTTTTATATTTTTATCGTTAAGTTCACATTATTTTACATCTAAAACACGTCTTTACAATACATTTGGGTGAATATAAAAGGTCGTAAAAAAATTTTGAAATACAGGTGATGAATCCGCTAAATATCGTCTTAAGTCATTTCTATTAAACTATTCATACTTTTTATATTTTTATCGTTAAGTTCACATTATTTTACATCTAAAACACGTATTTACAATACATTTGGGTGAATACAAAAAATAGAAAAAAAATTAGGGAAAAAATTTGGTAAAAAATGGTGATAATTTCGCTAAATATCGTTTAAAGTCGTTTGTATTGAACTAATCATACTTTTTATATTTTTATCGTTAAGTTCACATTATTTTACATCTAAAACACGTATTTACAATACATTTGGGTGAATACAAAAAATAGAAAAAAAATTTGGGAAAAAATTGGGTAAAAAATGGTGATAATTCCGCTAAATATCGTTTAAAGTCATTTGTATTGAACTAATCATACTTTTTATATTTTTATCGTTAAGTTCAAATTATTTTACATCTAAAACACGTCTTTACAATACATTTGGGTGAATATAAAAGGTCGTAAAAAAATTTTGAAATACAGGTGATGAATCCGCTAAATATCGTCTTAAGTCATTTCTATTAAACTAATCATACTTTTTATATTTTTATCGTTAAGTTCACATTATTTTACATCTAAAACACGTATTTACAATACATTTGGGTGAATACAAAAAATAGAAAAAAAATTAGGGAAAAAATTTGGTAAAAAATGGTGATAATTTCGCTAAATATCGTTTAAAGTCATTTGTATTGAACTAATCATACTTTTTATATTTTTATCGTTAAGTTCACATTATTTTACATCTAAAACACGTCTTTACAATACATTTGGGTGAATATAAAAGGTCGTAAAAAAATTTTGAAATACAGGTGATGAATCCGCTAAATATCGTCTTAAGTCATTTCTATTAAACTAATCATACTTTTTATATTTTTAACGTTAAGTTCACATTATTTTACATCTAAAACACGTATTTACAATACATTTGGGTGAATACAAAAAATAGAAAAAAAATTTGGGAAAAAAATGGTGATAATTCCGCTAAATATCGTTTAAAGTCATTTGTATTGAACTAATCATACTTTTTATATTTTTAACGTTAAGTTCACATTATTTTACATCTAAAACACGTATTTACAATACATTTGGGTGAACACAAAAAATAGAAAAAAAATTAGGGAAAAAATTTGGTAAAAAATGGTGATAATTTCGCTAAATATCGATTAAAGTCATTTGTATTGAACTAATCATACTTTTTATATTTTTATCGTTAAGTTCACTTTATTTTACATCAATAACACGTCTTTACAATACATTTGGGTGAATATAAAAGGTCGTAAAAAAATTTTTAAATACAGGTGATGAATCCGCTAAATATCGTCTTAAGTCATTTCTATTAAACTAATCATACTTTTTATATTTTTAACGTTAAGTTCACATTATTTTACATCTAAAACACGTATTTACAATACATTTGGGTGAATACAAAAAATAGAAAAAAAATTTGGGAAAAAAATGGTGATAATTCCGCTAAATATCGTTTAAAGTCATTTGTATTGAACTAATCATACTTTTTATATTTTTATCGTTAAGTTCACATTATTTTACATCTAAAACACGTATTTACAATACATTTGGGTGAATACAAAAAATAGAAAAAAAATTTGGGAAAAAATTGGGTAAAAAATGGTGATAATTCCGCTAAATATCGTTTAAAGTCATTTCTATTAAACTAATCATACTTTTTATATTTTTATCGTTAAGTTCACATAAATTTACATCTAAAACACGTCTTTACAATACATTTGGGTGAATATAAAAGGTCGTAAAAAAATTTTGAAATACAGGTGATGAATCCGCTAAATATCGTCTTAAGTCATTTCTATTAAACTAATCATACTTTTTATATTTTTAACGTTAAGTTCACATTATTTTACATCTAAAACACGTATTTACAATACATTTGGGTGAATACAAAAAATAGAAAAAAAATTTGGGAAAAAAATGGTGATAATTCCGCTAAATTTCGTTTAAAGTCATTTGTATTGAACTAATCATACTTTTTATATTTTTAACGTTAAGTTCACATTATTTTACATCTAAAACACGTATTTACAATACATTTGGGTGAATACAAAAAATAGAAAAAAAATTAGGGAAAAAATTTGGTAAAAAATGGTGATAATTTCGCTAAATATCGATTAAAGTCATTTGTATTGAACTAATCATACTTTTTATATTTTTATCGTTAAGTTCACTTTATTTTACATCAATAACACGTCTTTACAATACATTTGGGTGAATATAAAAGGTCGTAAAAAAATTTTTAAATACAGGTGATGAATCCGCTAAATATCGTCTTAAGTCATTTCTATTAAACTAATCATACTTTTTATATTTTTAACGTTAAGTTCACATTATTTTACATCTAAAACACGTATTTACAATACATTTGGGTGAATACAAAAAATAGAAAAAAAATTAGGGAAAAAATTTGGTAAAAAATGGTGATAATTTCGCTAAATATCGTTTAAAGTCGTTTGTATTGAACTAATCATACTTTTTATATTTTTATCGTTAAGTTCACATTATTTTACATCTAAAACACGTATTTACAATACATTTGGGTGAATACAAAAAATAGAAAAAAAATTTGGGAAAAAATTGGGTAAAAAATGGTGATAATTCCGCTAAATATCGTTTAAAGTCATTTGTATTGAACTAATCATACTTTTTATATTTTTATCGTTAAGTTCAAATTATTTTACATCTAAAACACGTCTTTACAATACATTTGGGTGAATATAAAAGGTCGTAAAAAAATTTTGAAATACAGGTGATGAATCCGCTAAATATCGTCTTAAGTCATTTCTATTAAACTAATCATACTTTTTATATTTTTATCGTTAAGTTCACATTATTTTACATCTAAAACACGTATTTACAATACATTTGGGTGAATACAAAAAATAGAAAAAAAATTAGGGAAAAAATTTGGTAAAAAATGGTGATAATTTCGCTAAATATCGTTTAAAGTCATTTGTATTGAACTAATCATACTTTTTATATTTTTATCGTTAAGTTCACATTATTTTACATCTAAAACACGTCTTTACAATACATTTGGGTGAATATAAAAGGTCGTAAAAAAATTTTGAAATACAGGTGATGAATCCGCTAAATATCGTCTTAAGTCATTTCTATTAAACTAATCATACTTTTTATATTTTTAACGTTAAGTTCACATTATTTTACATCTAAAACACGTATTTACAATACATTTGGGTGAATACAAAAAATAGAAAAAAAATTTGGGAAAAAAATGGTGATAATTCCGCTAAATATCGTTTAAAGTCATTTGTATTGAACTAATCATACTTTTTATATTTTTAACGTTAAGTTCACATTATTTTACATCTAAAACACGTATTTACAATACATTTGGGTGAATACAAAAAATAGAAAAAAAATTAGGGAAAAAATTTGGTAAAAAATGGTGATAATTTCGCTAAATATCGATTAAAGTCATTTGTATTGAACTAATCATACTTTTTATATTTTTATCGTTAAGTTCACTTTATTTTACATCAATAACACGTCTTTACAATACATTTGGGTGAATATAAAAGGTCGTAAAAAAATTTTTAAATACAGGTGATGAATCCGCTAAATATCGTCTTAAGTCATTTCTATTAAACTAATCATACTTTTTATATTTTTAACGTTAAGTTCACATTATTTTACATCTAAAACACGTATTTACAATACATTTGGGTGAATACAAAAAATAGAAAAAAAATTTGGGAAAAAAATGGTGATAATTCCGCTAAATATCGTTTAAAGTCATTTGTATTGAACTAATCATACTTTTTATATTTTTATCGTTAAGTTCACATTATTTTACATCTAAAACACGTATTTACAATACATTTGGGTGAATACAAAAAATAGAAAAAAAATTTGGGAAAAAATTGGGTAAAAAATGGTGATAATTCCGCTAAATATCGTTTAAAGTCATTTCTATTAAACTAATCATACTTTTTATATTTTTATCGTTAAGTTCACATAAATTTACATCTAAAACACGTCTTTACAATACATTTGGGTGAATATAAAAGGTCGTAAAAAAATTTGGGAAAAAATTGGGTAAAAAATGGTGATAATTCCGCTAAATATCGTTTAAAGTCATTTGTATTGAACTAATCATACTTTTTATATTTTTATCGTTAAGTTCAAATTATTTTACATCTAAAACACGTCTTTACAATACATTTGGGTGAATATAAAAGGTCGTAAAAAAATTTTGAAATACAGGTGATGAATCCGCTAAATATCGTCTTAAGTCATTTCTATTAAACTAATCATACTTTTTATATTTTTATCGTTAAGTTCACATTATTTTACATCTAAAACACGTATTTACAATACATTTGGGTGAATACAAAAAATAGAAAAAAAATTAGGGAAAAAATTTGGTAAAAAATGGTGATAATTTCGCTAAATATCGTTTAAAGTCATTTGTATTGAACTAATCATACTTTTTATATTTTTATCGTTAAGTTCACATTATTTTACATCTAAAACACGTCTTTACAATACATTTGGGTGAATATAAAAGGTCGTAAAAAAATTTTGAAATACAGGTGATGAATCCGCTAAATATCGTCTTAAGTCATTTCTATTAAACTAATCATACTTTTTATATTTTTAACGTTAAGTTCACATTATTTTACATCTAAAACACGTATTTACAATACATTTGGGTGAATACAAAAAATAGAAAAAAAATTTGGGAAAAAAATGGTGATAATTCCGCTAAATATCGTTTAAAGTCATTTGTATTGAACTAATCATACTTTTTATATTTTTAACGTTAAGTTCACATTATTTTACATCTAAAACACGTATTTACAATACATTTGGGTGAATACAAAAAATAGAAAAAAAATTAGGGAAAAAATTTGGTAAAAAATGGTGATAATTTCGCTAAATATCGATTAAAGTCATTTGTATTGAACTAATCATACTTTTTATATTTTTATCGTTAAGTTCACTTTATTTTACATCAATAACACGTCTTTACAATACATTTGGGTGAATATAAAAGGTCGTAAAAAAATTTTTAAATACAGGTGATGAATCCGCTAAATATCGTCTTAAGTCATTTCTATTAAACTAATCATACTTTTTATATTTTTAACGTTAAGTTCACATTATTTTACATCTAAAACACGTATTTACAATACATTTGGGTGAATACAAAAAATAGAAAAAAAATTTGGGAAAAAAATGGTGATAATTCCGCTAAATATCGTTTAAAGTCATTTGTATTGAACTAATCATACTTTTTATATTTTTATCGTTAAGTTCACATTATTTTACATCTAAAACACGTATTTACAATACATTTGGGTGAATACAAAAAATAGAAAAAAAATTTGGGAAAAAATTGGGTAAAAAATGGTGATAATTCCGCTAAATATCGTTTAAAGTCATTTCTATTAAACTAATCATACTTTTTATATTTTTATCGTTAAGTTCACATAAATTTACATCTAAAACACGTCTTTACAATACATTTGGGTGAATATAAAAGGTCGTAAAAAAATTTTGAAATACAGGTGATGAATCCGCTAAATATCGTCTTAAGTCATTTCTATTAAACTAATCATACTTTTTATATTTTTAACGTTATGTTCACATTATTTTACATCTAAAACACGTATTTACAATACATTTGGGTGAATACAAAAAATAGAAAAAAAATTTGGGAAAAAAATGGTGATAATTCCGCTAAATATCGTTTAAAGTCATTTGTATTGAACTAATCATACTTTTTATATTTTTATCGTTAAGTTCGCATTATTTTACATCTAAAACACGTATTTACAATACATTTGGGTGAATAAAAAAAATAGAAAAAAAATTTGGGAAAAAATTCGGTAAAAAATGGTGATAATTCCGCTAAATATCGTTTAAAGTCATTTGTATTGAACTAATCATACTTTTTATATTTTTATCGTTAAGTTCACATTATTTTACATCTAAAACACGTCTTTACAATACATTTGGGTGAATATAAAAGGTCGTAAAAAAATTTTGAAATACAGGTGATGAATCCGCTAAATATCGTCTTAAGTCATTTCTATTAAACTAATCATACTTTTTATATTTTTATCGTTAAGTTCACATTATTTTACATCTAAAACACGTATTTACAATACATTTGGGTGAATACAAAAAATAGAAAAAAAATTTGGGAAAAAAATGGTGATAATTCCGCTAAATATCGTTTAAAGTCATTTGTATTGAACTAATCATACTTTTTATATTTTTATCGTTAAGTTCACATTATTTTACATCTAAAACACGTATTTACAATACATTTGGGTGAATACAAAAAATAGAAAAAAAATTTGGGAAAAAATTGGGTAAAAAATGTTGATAATTCCGCTAAATATCGTTTAAAGTCATTTCTATTAAACTAATCATACTTTTTATATTTTTATCGTTAAGTTCACATTATTTTACATCTAAAACACGTCTTTACAATACATTTGGGTGAATATAAAAGGTCGTAAAAAAATTTTGAAATACAGGTGATGAATCCGCTAAATATCGTCTTAAGTCATTTCTATTAAACTATTCATACTTTTTATATTTTTATCGTTAAGTTCACATTATTTTACATCTAAAACACGTATTTACAATACATTTGGGTGAATACAAAAAATAGAAAAAAAATTAGGGAAAAAATTTGGTAAAAAATGGTGATAATTTCGCTAAATATCGTTTAAAGTCGTTTGTATTGAACTAATCATACTTTTTATATTTTTATCGTTAAGTTCACATTATTTTACATCTAAAACACGTATTTACAATACATTTGGGTGAATACAAAAAATAGAAAAAAAATTTGGGAAAAAATTGGGTAAAAAATGGTGATAATTCCGCTAAATATCGTTTAAAGTCATTTGTATTGAACTAATCATACTTTTTATATTTTTATCGTTAAGTTCAAATTATTTTACATCTAAAACACGTCTTTACAATACATTTGGGTGAATATAAAAGGTCGTAAAAAAATTTTGAAATACAGGTGATGAATCCGCTAAATATCGTCTTAAGTCATTTCTATTAAACTAATCATACTTTTTATATTTTTAACGTTAAGTTCACATTATTTTACATCTAAAACACGTATTTACAATACATTTGGGTGAATACAAAAAATAGAAAAAAAATTTGGGAAAAAAATGGTGATAATTCCGCTAAATATCGTTTAAAGTCATTTGTATTGAACTAATCATACTTTTTATATTTTTAACGTTAAGTTCACATTATTTTACATCTAAAACACGTATTTACAATACATTTGGGTGAACACAAAAAATAGAAAAAAAATTAGGGAAAAAATTTGGTAAAAAATGGTGATAATTTCGCTAAATATCGATTAAAGTCATTTGTATTGAACTAATCATACTTTTTATATTTTTATCGTTAAGTTCACTTTATTTTACATCAATAACACGTCTTTACAATACATTTGGGTGAATATAAAAGGTCGTAAAAAAATTTTTAAATACAGGTGATGAATCCGCTAAATATCGTCTTAAGTCATTTCTATTAAACTAATCATACTTTTTATATTTTTAACGTTAAGTTCACATTATTTTACATCTAAAACACGTATTTACAATACATTTGGGTGAATACAAAAAATAGAAAAAAAATTTGGGAAAAAAATGGTGATAATTCCGCTAAATATCGTTTAAAGTCATTTGTATTGAACTAATCATACTTTTTATATTTTTATCGTTAAGTTCACATTATTTTACATCTAAAACACGTATTTACAATACATTTGGGTGAATACAAAAAATAGAAAAAAAATTTGGGAAAAAATTGGGTAAAAAATGGTGATAATTCCGCTAAATATCGTTTAAAGTCATTTCTATTAAACTAATCATACTTTTTATATTTTTATCGTTAAGTTCACATAAATTTACATCTAAAACACGTCTTTACAATACATTTGGGTGAATATAAAAGGTCGTAAAAAAATTTTGAAATACAGGTGATGAATCCGCTAAATATCGTCTTAAGTCATTTCTATTAAACTAATCATACTTTTTATATTTTTAACGTTAAGTTCACATTATTTTACATCTAAAACACGTATTTACAATACATTTGGGTGAATACAAAAAATAGAAAAAAAATTTGGGAAAAAAATGGTGATAATTCCGCTAAATATCGTTTAAAGTCATTTGTATTGAACTAATCATACTTTTTATATTTTTATCGTTAAGTTCGCATTATTTTACATCTAAAACACGTATTTACAATACATTTGGGTGAATAAAAAAAATAGAAAAAAAATTTGGGAAAAAATTGGGTAAAAAATGGTGATAATTCCGCTAAATATCGTTTAAAGTCATTTGTATTGAACTAATCATACTTTTTATATTTTTATCGTTAAGTTCACATTATTTTACATCTAAAACACGTCTTTACAATACATTTGGTCGAATATAAAAGGTCGTAAAAAAATTTTGAAATACAGGTGATGAATCCGCTAAATATCGTCTTAAGTCATTTCTATTACACTAATCATACTTTTTATATTTTTATCGTTAAGTTCACATTATTTTACATCTAAAACACGTATTTACAATACATTTGGGTGAATACAAAAAATAGAAAAAAAATTAGGGAAAAAATTTGGTAAAAAATGGTGATAATTTCGCTAAATATCGATTAAAGTCATT
Organism: Diuraphis noxia; assembly: GCF_037042655.1. Classification (NCBI taxonomy): domain Eukaryota; kingdom Metazoa; phylum Arthropoda; class Insecta; order Hemiptera; family Aphididae; genus Diuraphis; species Diuraphis noxia. The sequence continues at coordinate 51,868,085 of NW_028301715.1, forward strand.
TGTATTGAACTAATCATACTTTTTATATTTTTATCGTTAAGTTCACTTTATTTTACATCAATAACACGTCTTTACAATACATTTGGGTGAATATAAAAGGTCGTAAAAAAATTTTGAAATACAGGCGATGAATCCGCTAAATATCGTCTTAAGTCATTTCTATTAAACTAATCATACTTTTTATATTTTTAACGTTAAGTTCACATTATTTTACATCTAAAACACGTATTTACAATACATTTGGGTGAATACAAAAAATAGAAAAAAAATTTGGGAAAAAAATGGTGATAATTCCGCTAAATATCGTTTAAAGTCATTTGTATTGAACTAATCATACTTTTTATATTTTTAACGTTAAGTTCACATTATTTTACATCTAAAACACGTATTTACAATACATTTGGGTGAATACAAAAAATAGAAAAAAAATTTGGGAAAAAAATGGTGATAATTCCGCTAAATATCGTTTAAAGTCATTTGTATTGAACTAATCATACTTTTTATATTTTTATCGTTAAGTTCACATTATTTTTATCTAAAACACGTCTTTACAATACATTTGGGTGAATATAAAAGGTCGTAAAAAAATTTTGAAATACAGGTGATGAATCCGCTAAATATCGTCTTAAGTCATTTCTATTACACTAATCATACTTTTTATATTTTTATCGTTAAGTTCACATTATTTTACATCTAAAACACGTATTTACAATACATTTGGGTGAATACAAAAAATAGAAAAAAAATTAGGGAAAAAATTTGGTAAAAAATGGTGATAATTTCGCTAAATATCGATTAAAGTCATTTGTATTGAACTAATCATACTTTTTATATTTTTATCGTTAAGTTCACTTTATTTTACATCAATAACACGTCTTTACAATACATTTGGGTGAATATAAAAGGTCGTAAAAAAATTTTGAAATACAGGCGATGAATCCGCTAAATATCGTCTTAAGTCATTTCTATTAAACTAATCATACTTTTTATATTTTTAACGTTAAGTTCACATTATTTTACATCTAAAACACGTATTTACAATACATTTGGGTGAATACAAAAAATAGAAAAAAAATTTGGGAAAAAAATGGTGATAATTCCGCTAAATATCGTTTAAAGTCATTTGTATTGAACTAATCATACTTTTTATATTTTTATCGTTAAGTTCACATTATTTTACATCTAAAACACGTATTTACAATACATTTGGGTGAATACAAAAAATAGAAAAAAAATTTGGGAAAAAATTGGGTAAAAAATGGTGATAATTCCGCTAAATATCGTTTAAAGTCATTTGTATTGAACTAATCATACTTTTTATATTTTTATCGTTAAGTTCACATTATTTTACATCTAAAACACGTATTTACAATACATTTGGGTGAATACAAAAAATAGAAAAAAAATTAGGGAAAAAATTTGGTAAAAAATGGTGATAATTTCGCTAAATATCGTTTAAAGTCGTTTGTATTGAACTAATCATACTTTTTATATTTTTATCGTTAAGTTCACATTATTTTACATCTAAAACACGTATTTACAATACATTTGGGTGAATACAAAAAATAGAAAAAAAATTTGGGAAAAAATTGGGTAAAAAATGGTGATAATTCCGCTAAATATCGTTTAAAGTCATTTGTATTGAACTAATCATACTTTTTATATTTTTATCGTTAAGTTCAAATTATTTTACATCTAAAACACGTCTTTACAATACATTTGGGTGAATATAAAAGGTCGTAAAAAAATTTTGAAATACAGGTGATGAATCCGCTAAATATCGTCTTAAGTCATTTCTATTAAACTAATCATACTTTTTATATTTTTATCGTTAAGTTCACATTATTTTACATCTAAAACACGTATTTACAATACATTTGGGTGAATACAAAAAATAGAAAAAAAATTAGGGAAAAAATTTGGTAAAAAATGGTGATAATTTCGCTAAATATCGTTTAAAGTCATTTGTATTGAACTAATCATACTTTTTATATTTTTATCGTTAAGTTCACATTATTTTACATCTAAAACACGTCTTTACAATACATTTGGGTGAATATAAAAGGTCGTAAAAAAATTTTGAAATACAGGTGATGAATCCGCTAAATATCGTCTTAAGTCATTTCTATTAAACTAATCATACTTTTTATATTTTTAACGTTAAGTTCACATTATTTTACATCTAAAACACGTATTTACAATACATTTGGGTGAATACAAAAAATAGAAAAAAAATTTGGGAAAAAAATGGTGATAATTCCGCTAAATTTCGTTTAAAGTCATTTGTATTGAACTAATCATACTTTTTATATTTTTAACGTTAAGTTCACATTATTTTACATCTAAAACACGTATTTACAATACATTTGGGTGAATACAAAAAATAGAAAAAAAATTAGGGAAAAAATTTGGTAAAAAATGGTGATAATTTCGCTAAATATCGATTAAAGTCATTTGTATTGAACTAATCATACTTTTTATATTTTTATCGTTAAGTTCACTTTATTTTACATCAATAACACGTCTTTACAATACATTTGGGTGAATATAAAAGGTCGTAAAAAAATTTTTAAATACAGGTGATGAATCCGCTAAATATCGTCTTAAGTCATTTCTATTAAACTAATCATACTTTTTATATTTTTAACGTTAAGTTCACATTATTTTACATCTAAAACACGTATTTACAATACATTTGGGTGAATACAAAAAATAGAAAAAAAATTTGGGAAAAAAATGGTGATAATTCCGCTAAATATCGTTTAAAGTCATTTGTATTGAACTAATCATACTTTTTATATTTTTATCGTTAAGTTCACATTATTTTACATCTAAAACACGTATTTACAATACATTTGGGTGAATACAAAAAATAGAAAAAAAATTTGGGAAAAAATTGGGTAAAAAATGGTGATAATTCCGCTAAATATCGTTTAAAGTCATTTCTATTAAACTAATCATACTTTTTATATTTTTATCGTTAAGTTCACATAAATTTACATCTAAAACACGTCTTTACAATACATTTGGGTGAATATAAAAGGTCGTAAAAAAATTTTGAAATACAGGTGATGAATCCGCTAAATATCGTCTTAAGTCATTTCTATTAAACTAATCATACTTTTTATATTTTTAACGTTAAGTTCACATTATTTTACATCTAAAACACGTATTTACAATACATTTGGGTGAATACAAAAAATAGAAAAAAAATTTGGGAAAAAAATGGTGATAATTCCGCTAAATATCGTTTAAAGTCATTTGTATTGAACTAATCATACTTTTTATATTTTTATCGTTAAGTTCGCATTATTTTACATCTAAAACACGTATTTACAATACATTTGGGTGAATAAAAAAAATAGAAAAAAAATTTGGGAAAAAATTCGGTAAAAAATGGTGATAATTCCGCTAAATATCGTTTAAAGTCATTTGTATTGAACTAATCATACTTTTTATATTTTTATCGTTAAGTTCACATTATTTTACATCTAAAACACGTCTTTACAATACATTTGGGTGAATATAAAAGGTCGTAAAAAAATTTTGAAATACAGGTGATGAATCCGCTAAATATCGTCTTAAGTCATTTCTATTAAACTAATCATACTTTTTATATTTTTATCGTTAAGTTCACATTATTTTACATCTAAAACACGTATTTACAATACATTTGGGTGAATACAAAAAATAGAAAAAAAATTTGGGAAAAAAATGGTGATAATTCCGCTAAATATCGTTTAAAGTCATTTGTATTGAACTAATCATACTTTTTATATTTTTATCGTTAAGTTCACATTATTTTACATCTAAAACACGTATTTACAATACATTTGGGTGAATACAAAAAATAGAAAAAAAATTTGGGAAAAAATTGGGTAAAAAATGTTGATAATTCCGCTAAATATCGTTTAAAGTCATTTCTATTAAACTAATCATACTTTTTATATTTTTATCGTTAAGTTCACATTATTTTACATCTAAAACACGTCTTTACAATACATTTGGGTGAATATAAAAGGTCGTAAAAAAATTTTGAAATACAGGTGATGAATCCGCTAAATATCGTCTTAAGTCATTTCTATTAAACTATTCATACTTTTTATATTTTTATCGTTAAGTTCACATTATTTTACATCTAAAACACGTATTTACAATACATTTGGGTGAATACAAAAAATAGAAAAAAAATTAGGGAAAAAATTTGGTAAAAAATGGTGATAATTTCGCTAAATATCGTTTAAAGTCGTTTGTATTGAACTAATCATACTTTTTATATTTTTATCGTTAAGTTCACATTATTTTACATCTAAAACACGTATTTACAATACATTTGGGTGAATACAAAAAATAGAAAAAAAATTTGGGAAAAAATTGGGTAAAAAATGGTGATAATTCCGCTAAATATCGTTTAAAGTCATTTGTATTGAACTAATCATACTTTTTATATTTTTATCGTTAAGTTCAAATTATTTTACATCTAAAACACGTCTTTACAATACATTTGGGTGAATATAAAAGGTCGTAAAAAAATTTTGAAATACAGGTGATGAATCCGCTAAATATCGTCTTAAGTCATTTCTATTAAACTAATCATACTTTTTATATTTTTATCGTTAAGTTCACATTATTTTACATCTAAAACACGTATTTACAATACATTTGGGTGAATACAAAAAATAGAAAAAAAATTAGGGAAAAAATTTGGTAAAAAATGGTGATAATTTCGCTAAATATCGTTTAAAGTCATTTGTATTGAACTAATCATACTTTTTATATTTTTATCGTTAAGTTCACATTATTTTACATCTAAAACACGTCTTTACAATACATTTGGGTGAATATAAAAGGTCGTAAAAAAATTTTGAAATACAGGTGATGAATCCGCTAAATATCGTCTTAAGTCATTTCTATTAAACTAATCATACTTTTTATATTTTTAACGTTAAGTTCACATTATTTTACATCTAAAACACGTATTTACAATACATTTGGGTGAATACAAAAAATAGAAAAAAAATTTGGGAAAAAAATGGTGATAATTCCGCTAAATATCGTTTAAAGTCATTTGTATTGAACTAATCATACTTTTTATATTTTTAACGTTAAGTTCACATTATTTTACATCTAAAACACGTATTTACAATACATTTGGGTGAACACAAAAAATAGAAAAAAAATTAGGGAAAAAATTTGGTAAAAAATGGTGATAATTTCGCTAAATATCGATTAAAGTCATTTGTATTGAACTAATCATACTTTTTATATTTTTATCGTTAAGTTCACTTTATTTTACATCAATAACACGTCTTTACAATACATTTGGGTGAATATAAAAGGTCGTAAAAAAATTTTTAAATACAGGTGATGAATCCGCTAAATATCGTCTTAAGTCATTTCTATTAAACTAATCATACTTTTTATATTTTTAACGTTAAGTTCACATTATTTTACATCTAAAACACGTATTTACAATACATTTGGGTGAATACAAAAAATAGAAAAAAAATTTGGGAAAAAAATGGTGATAATTCCGCTAAATATCGTTTAAAGTCATTTGTATTGAACTAATCATACTTTTTATATTTTTATCGTTAAGTTCACATTATTTTACATCTAAAACACGTATTTACAATACATTTGGGTGAATACAAAAAATAGAAAAAAAATTTGGGAAAAAATTGGGTAAAAAATGGTGATAATTCCGCTAAATATCGTTTAAAGTCATTTCTATTAAACTAATCATACTTTTTATATTTTTATCGTTAAGTTCACATAAATTTACATCTAAAACACGTCTTTACAATACATTTGGGTGAATATAAAAGGTCGTAAAAAAATTTTGAAATACAGGTGATGAATCCGCTAAATATCGTCTTAAGTCATTTCTATTAAACTAATCATACTTTTTATATTTTTAACGTTAAGTTCACATTATTTTACATCTAAAACACGTATTTACAATACATTTGGGTGAATACAAAAAATAGAAAAAAAATTTGGGAAAAAAATGGTGATAATTCCGCTAAATATCGTTTAAAGTCATTTGTATTGAACTAATCATACTTTTTATATTTTTATCGTTAAGTTCGCATTATTTTACATCTAAAACACGTATTTACAATACATTTGGGTGAATAAAAAAAATAGAAAAAAAATTTGGGAAAAAATTGGGTAAAAAATGGTGATAATTCCGCTAAATATCGTTTAAAGTCATTTGTATTGAACTAATCATACTTTTTATATTTTTATCGTTAAGTTCACATTATTTTACATCTAAAACACGTCTTTACAATACATTTGGTCGAATATAAAAGGTCGTAAAAAAATTTTGAAATACAGGTGATGAATCCGCTAAATATCGTCTTAAGTCATTTCTATTACACTAATCATACTTTTTATATTTTTATCGTTAAGTTCACATTATTTTACATCTAAAACACGTATTTACAATACATTTGGGTGAATACAAAAAATAGAAAAAAAATTTGGGAAAAAAATGGTGATAATTCCGCTAAATATCGTTTAAAGTCATTTGTATTGAACTAATCATACTTTTTATATTTTTATCGTTAAGTTCACATTATTTTACATCTAAAACACGTATTTACAATACATTTGGGTGAATACAAAAAATAGAAAAAAAATTTGGGAAAAAATTGGGTAAAAAATGTTGATAATTCCGCTAAATATCGTTTAAAGTCATTTCTATTAAACTAATCATACTTTTTATATTTTTATCGTTAAGTTCACATAAATTTACATCTAAAACACGTCTTTACAATACATTTGGGTGAATATAAAAGGTCGTAAAAAAATTTTGAAATACAGGTGATGAATCCGCTAAATATCGTCTTAAGTCATTTCTATTAAACTAATCATACTTTTTATATTTTTAACGTTAAGTTCACATTATTTTACATCTAAAACACGTATTTACAATACATTTGGGTGAATACAAAAAATAGAAAAAAAATTTGGGAAAAAAATGGTGATAATTCCGCTAAATATCGTTTAAAGTCATTTGTATTGAACTAATCATACTTTTTATATTTTTATCGTTAAGTTCGCATTATTTTACATCTAAAACACGTATTTACAATACATTTGGGTGAATAAAAAAAATAGAAAAAAAATTTGGGAAAAAATTGGGTAAAAAATGGTGATAATTCCGCTAAATATCGTTTAAAGTCATTTGTATTGAACTAATCATACTTTTTATATTTTTATCGTTAAGTTCACATTATTTTACATCTAAAACACGTCTTTACAATACATTTGGGTGAATATAAAAGGTCGTAAAAAAATTTTGAAATACAGGTGATGAATCCGCTAAATATCGTCTTAAGTCATTTCTATTAAACTAATCATACTTTTTATATTTTTATCGTTAAGTTCACATTATTTTACATCTAAAACACGTATTTACAATACATTTGGGTGAATACAAAAAATAGAAAAAAAATTAGGGAAAAAATTTGGTAAAAAATGGTAATAATTTCGCTAAATATCGATTAAAGTCATTTGTATTGAACTAATCATACTTTTTATATTTTTATCGTTAAGTTCACATTATTTTACATCTAAAACACGTATTTACAATACATTTGGGTGAATACAAAAAATAGAAAAAAAATTTGGGAAAAAATTGGGTAAAAAATGGTGATAATTCCGCTAAATATCGTTTAAAGTCATTTGTATTGAACTAATCATACTTTTTATATTTTTATCGTTAAGTTCACATTATTTTACATCTAAAACACGTCTTTACAATACATTTGGGTGAATATAAAAGGTCGTAAAAAAATTTTGAAATACAGGTGATGAATCAGCTAAATATCGTCTTAAGTCATTTCTATTAAACTAATCATACTTTTTATATTTTTAACGTTAAGTTCACATTATTTTACATCTAAAACACGTATTTACAATACATTTGGGTAAATACAAAAAATAAAAAAAAAATTAGGGAAAAAATTTGGTAAAAAATTGTGATAATTCCGCTAAATATCGTTTAAAGTCATTTTTATTGAACTAATCATACTTTTTATATTTTTATCGTTAAGTTCACATTATTTTACATCTAAAACACGTCTTTACAATACATTTGGGTGAATATAAAAGTTCGTAAAAAAATTTTGAAATACAGGTGATGAATCCGCTAAATATCGTCTTAAGTCATTTCTATTAAACTAATCATACTTTTTATATTTTTAACGTTAAGTTCACATTATTTTACATCTAAAACACGTATTTACAATACATTTGGGTGAATACAAAAAATAGAAAAAAAATTTGGGAAAAAAATGGTGATAATTCCGCTAAATATCGTTTAAAGTCATTTGTATTGAACTAATCATACTTTTTATATTTTTATCGTTAAGTTCACATTATTTTACATCTTAAACACGTATTTACAATACATTTGGGTGAATACAAAAAATAGAAAAAAAATTTGGGAAAAAATTGGGTAAAAAATGGTGATAATTCCGCTAAATATCGTTTAAAGTCATTTCTATTAAACTAATCATACTTTTTATATTTTTATCGTTAAGTTCACATAAATTTACATCTAAAACACGTCTTTACAATACATTTGGGTGAATATAAAAGGTCGTAAAAAAATTTTGAAGTACAGGTGATGAATCCGCTAAATATCGTCTTAAGTCATTTCTATTACACTAATCATACTTTTTATATTTTTATCGTTAAGTTCACATTATTTTACATCTAAAACACGTATTTACAATACATTTGGGTGAATACAAAAAATAGAAAAAAAATTTGGGAAAAAAATGGTGATAATTCCGCTAAATATCGTTTAAAGTCATTTGTATTGAACTAATCATACTTTTTATATTTTTAGCGTTAAGTTCACATTATTTTACATCTAAAACACGTATTTACAATACATTTGGGTGAATACAAAAAATTGAAAAAAAATTTGGGAAAAAATTGGGTAAAAAATGGTGATAATTCCGCTAAATATCGTTTAAAGTCATTTGTATTGAACTAATCATACTTTTTATATTTTTATCGTTAAGTTCACATTATTTTACATCTAAAACACGTATTTACAATACATTTGGGTGAATACAAAAAATAGAAAAAAAATTTGGGAAAAAAATGGTGATAATTCCGCTAAATATCGTTTAAAGTCATTTGTATTGAACTAATCATACTTTTTATATTTTTAGCGTTAAGTTCACATTATTTTACATCTAAAACACGTATTTACAATACATTTGGGTGAATACAAAAAATAGAAAAAAAATTTGGGAAAAAATTGGGTAAAAAATGGTGATAATTCCGCTAAATATCGATTAAAGTCATTTGTATTGAACTAATCATACTTTTTATATTTTTATCGTTAAGTTCACATTATTTTACATCTAAAACACGTCTTTACAATACATTTGGGTGAATATAAAAGGTCGTAAAAAAATTTTGAAATACAGGTGATGAATCCGCTAAATATCGTCTTAAGTCATTTCTATTAAACTAATCATACTTTTTATATTTTTAACGTTAAGTTCACATTATTTTACATCTAAAACACGTATTTACAATACATTTGGGTGAATACAAAAAATAGAAAAAAAATTTGGGAAAAAAATGGTGATAATTCCGCTAAATATCGTTTAAAGTCATTTGTATTGAACTAATCATACTTTTTATATTTTTATCGTTAAGTTCACATTATTTTACATCTAAAACACGTATTTACAATACATTTGGGTGAATACAAAAAATAGAAAAAAAATTTGGGAAAAAATTGGGTAAAAAATGGTAAAAATTCCGCTAAATATTGTTTAAAGTCATTTGTATTGAACTAATCATACTTTTTATATTTTTATCGTTAAGTTCACATTATTTTACATCTAAAACACGTCTTTACAATACATTTGGGTGAATATAAAAGGTCGTAAAAAAATTTTGAAATACAGGTGATGAATCCGCTAAATATCGTCTTAAGTCATTTCTATTAAACTAATCATACTTTTTATATTTTTATCGTTAAGTTCACATTATTTTACATCTAAAACACGTATTTACAATACATTTGGGTGAATACAAAAAATAGAAAAAAAATTTGGGAAAAAATTGGGTAAAAAATGGTGATAATTCCGCTAAATATCGTTTAAAGTCATTTGTATTGAACTAATCATACTTTTTATATTTTTATCGTTAAGTTCACATTATTTTACATCTAAAACACGTCTTTACAATACATTTGGGTGAATATAAAAGGTCGTAAAAAAATTTTGAAATACAGGTGATGAATCCGCTAAATATCGTCTTAAGTCATTTCTATTAAACTAATCATACTTTTTATATTTTTAACGTTAAGTTCACATTATTTTACATCTAAAACACGTATTTACAATACATTTGGGTGAATACAAAAAATAGAAAAAAAATTTGGGAAAAAATTGGGTAATAAATGGTGATAATTCCGCTAAATATCGTTTAAAGTCATTTGTATTGAACTAATCATACTTTTTATATTTTTATCGTTAAGTTCACATTATTTTACATCTAAAACACGTCTATACAATACATTTGGGTGAATATAAAAGGTCGTAAAAAAATTTTGAAATACAGGTGATGAATCCGCTAAATATCGTCTTAAGTCATTTCTTTTAAACTAATCATACTTTTTATATTTTTATCGTTAAGTTCACATTATTTTACATCTAAAACACGTATTTACAATACATTTGGGTGAATACAAAAAATAGAAAAAAAATTTGGGAAAAAATTGGGTAAAAAATGGTGATAATTCCGCTAAATATCGTTTAAAGTCATTTGTATTGAACTAATCATACTTTTTATATTTTTATCGTTAAGTTCACATTATTTTACATCTTAAACACGTATTTACAATACATTTGGGTGAATACAAAAAATAGAAAAAAAATTTGGGAAAAAATTGGGTAAAAAATGGTGATAATTCCGCTAAATATCGTTTAAAGTCATTTCTATTAAACTAATCATACTTTTTATATTTTTATCGTTAAGTTCACATAAATTTACATCTAAAACACGTCTTTACAATACATTTGGGTGAATATAAAAGGTCGTAAAAAAATTTTGAAGTACAGGTGATGAATCCGCTAAATATCGTCTTAAGTCATTTCTATTACACTAATCATACTTTTTATATTTTTATCGTTAAGTTCACATTATTTTACATCTAAAACACGTATTTACAATACATTTGGGTGAATACAAAAAATAGAAAAAAAATTTGGGAAAAAAATGGTGATAATTCCGCTAAATATCGTTTAAAGTCATTTGTATTGAACTAATCATACTTTTTATATTTTTAGCGTTAAGTTCACATTATTTTACATCTAAAACACGTATTTACAATACATTTGGGTGAATACAAAAAATAGAAAAAAAATTTGGGAAAAAATTGGGTAAAAAATGGTGATAATTCCGCTAAATATCGTTTAAAGTCATTTGTATTGAACTAATCATACTTTTTATATTTTTATCGTTAAGTTCACATTATTTTACATCTAAAACACGTATTTACAATACATTTGGGTGAATACAAAAAATAGAAAAAAAATTTGGGAAAAAAATGGTGATAATTCCGCTAAATATCGTTTAAAGTCATTTGTATTGAACTAATCATACTTTTTATATTTTTAGCGTTAAGTTCACATTATTTTACATCTAAAACACGTATTTACAATACATTTGGGTGAATACAAAAAATAGAAAAAAAATTTGGGAAAAAATTGGGTAAAAAATGGTGATAATTCCGCTAAATATCGATTAAAGTCATTTGTATTGAACTAATCATACTTTTTATATTTTTATCGTTAAGTTCACATTATTTTACATCTAAAACACGTCTTTACAATACATTTGGGTGAATATAAAAGGTCGTAAAAAAATTTTGAAATACAGGTGATGAATCCGCTAAATATCGTCTTAAGTCATTTCTATTAAACTAATCATACTTTTTATATTTTTAACGTTAAGTTCACATTATTTTACATCTAAAACACGTATTTACAATACATTTGGGTGAATACAAAAAATAGAAAAAAAATTTGGGAAAAAAATGGTGATAATTCCGCTAAATATCGTTTAAAGTCATTTGTATTGAACTAATCATACTTTTTATATTTTTATCGTTAAGTTCACATTATTTTACATCTAAAACACGTATTTACAATACATTTGGGTGAATACAAAAAATAGAAAAAAAATTTGGGAAAAAATTGGGTAAAAAATGGTGATAATTCCGCTAAATATCGTTTAAAGTCATTTCTATTAAACTAATTATACTTTTTATATTTTTATCGTTAAGTTCACATAAATTTACATCTAAAACACGTCTTTACAATACATTTGGGTGAATATAAAAGGTCGTAAAAAAATTTTGAAATACAGGTGATGAATCCGCTAAATATCGTCTTAAGTCATTTCTATTAAACTAATCATACTTTTTATATTTTTAACGTTAAGTTCACATTATTTTACATCTAAAACACGTATTTACAATACATTTGGGTGAATACAAAAAATAGAAAAAAAATTTGGGAAAAAATTGGGTAATAAATGGTGATAATTCCGCTAAATATCGTTTAAAGTCATTTGTATTGAACTAATCATACTTTTTATATTTTTATCGTTAAGTTCACATTATTTTACATCTAAAACACGTCTATACAATACATTTGGGTGAATATAAAAGGTCGTAAAAAAATTTTGAAATACAGGTGATGAATCCGCTAAATATCGTCTTAAGTCATTTCTTTTAAACTAATCATACTTTTTATATTTTTATCGTTAAGTTCACATTATTTTACATCTAAAACACGTATTTACAATACATTTGGGTGAATACAAAAAATAGAAAAAAAATTTGGGAAAAAATTGGGTAAAAAATGGTGATAATTCCGCTAAATATCGTTTAAAGTCATTTGTATTGAACTAATCATACTTTTTATATTTTTATCGTTAAGTTCACATTATTTTACATCTAAAACACGTCTTTACAATACATTTGGGTGAATATAAAAGGTCGTAAAAAAATTTTGAAATACAGGTGATGAATCCGCTAAATATCGTCTTAAGTCATTTCTATTAAACTAATCATACTTTTTATATTTTTAATGTTAAGTTCACATTATTTTACATCTAAAACACGTCTTTACAATACATTTGGGTGAATATATAAGTTCGTAAAAAAATTTTGAAATACAGGTGATGAATCCGCTAAATATCGTCTTAAGTCATTTCTATTAAACTAATCATACTTTTTATATTTTTAACGTTAAGTTCACATTATTTTACATCTAAAACACGTATTTACAATACATTTGGGTGAATACAAAAAATAGAAAAAAAATTTGGGAAAAAAATGGTGATAATTCCGCTAAATATCGTTTAAAGTCATTTGTATTGAACTAATCATACTTTTTATATTTTTATCGTTAAGTTCACATTATTTTACATCTTAAACACGTATTTATAATACATTTGGGTGAATACAAAAAATAGAAAAAAAATTTGGGAAAAAATTGGGTAAAAAATGGTGATAATTCCGCTAAATATCGTTTAAAGTCATTTCTATTAAACTAATCATACTTTTTATATTTTTATCGTTAAGTTCACATAAATTTACATCTAAAACACGTCTTTACAATACATTTGGGTGAATATAAAATGTCGTAAAAAAATTTTGAAGTACAGGTGATGAATCCGCTAAATATCGTCTTAAGTCATTTCTATTACACTAATCATACTTTTTATATTTTTATCGTTAAGTTCACATTATTTTACATCTAAAACACGTATTTACAATACATTTGGGTGAATACAAAAAATAGAAAAAAAATTTGGGAAAAAAATGGTGATAATTCCGCTAAATATCGTTTAAAGTCATTTGTATTGAACTAATCATACTTTTTATATTTTTAGCGTTAAGTTCACATTATTTTACATCTAAAACACGTATTTACAATACATTTGGGTGAATACAAAAAATAGAAAAAAAATTTGGGAAAAAAATGGTGATAATTCCACTAAATATCGTTTAAAGTCATTTGTATTGAACTAATCATACTTTTTATATTTTTAGCGTTAAGTTCACATTATTTTACATCTAAAACACGTATTTACAATACATTTGGGTGAATACAAAAAATAGAAAAAAAATTTGGGAAAAAATTGGGTAAAAAATGGTGATAATTCCGCTAAATATCGATTAAAGTCATTTGTATTGAACTAATCATACTTTTTATATTTTTATCGTTAAGTTCACATTATTTTACATCTAAAACACGTCTTTACAATACATTTGGGTGAATATAAAAGGTCGTAAAAAAATTTTGAAATACAGGTGATGAATCCGCTAAATATCGTCTTAAGTCATTTCTATTAAACTAATCATACTTTTTATATTTTTATCGTTAAGTTCACATTATTTTACATCTAAAACACGTATTTACAATACATTTGGGTGAATACAAAAAATAGAAAAAAAATTTGGGAAAAAATTGGGTAAAAAATGGTGATAATTCCGCTAAATATCGTTTAAAGTCATTTGTATTGAACTAATCATACTTTTTATATTTTTATCGTTAAGTTCACATTATTTTACATCTAAAACACGTCTTTACAATACATTTGGGTGAATATAAAAGGTCGTACAAAAATTTTGAAATACAGGTGATGAATCCGCTAAATATCGTCTTAAGTCATTTCTATTAAACTAATCATACTTTTTATATTTTTAACGTTAAGTTCACATTATTTTACATCTAAAACACGTATTTACAATACATTTGGGTGAATACAAAAAATAGAAAAAAAATTTGGGAAAAAAATGGTGATAATTCCGCTAAATATCGTTTAAAGTCATTTGTATTGAACTAATCATACTTTTTATATTTTTATCGTTAAGTTCACATTATTTTACATCTAAAACACGTATTTACAATACATTTGGGTGAATACAAAAAATAGAAAAAAAATTTGGGAAAAAATTGGGTAAAAAATGGTGATAATTCCGCTAAATATCGTTTAAAGTCATTTGTATTGAACTAATCATACTTTTTATATTTTTATCGTTAAGTTCACATTATTTTACATCTAAAACACGTCTTTACAATACATTTGGGTGAATATAAAAGGTCGTAAAAAAATTTTGAAATACAGGTGATGAATCCGCTAAATATCGTCTTAAGTCATTTCTATTAAACTATTCATACTTTTTATATTTTTATCGTTAAGTTCACATTATTTTACATCTAAAACACGTATTTACAATACATTTGGGTGAATACAAAAAATAGAAAAAAAATTAGGGAAAAAAATGGTGATAATTCCACTAAATATCGTTTAAAGTCATTTGTATTGAACTAATCATACTTTTTATATTTTTAGCGTTAAGTTCACATTATTTTACATCTAAAACACGTATTTACAATACATTTGGGTGAATACAAAAAATAGAAAAAAAATTTGGGAAAAAATTGGGTAAAAAATGGTGATAATTCCGCTAAATATCGATTAAAGTCATTTGTATTGAACTAATCATACTTTTTATATTTTTATCGTTAAGTTCACATTATTTTACATCTAAAACACGTCTTTACAATACATTTGGGTGAATATAAAAGGTCGTAAAAAAATTTTGAAATACAGGTGATGAATCCGCTAAATATCGTCTTAAGTCATTTCTATTAAACTAATCATACTTTTTATATTTTTATCGTTAAGTTCACATTATTTTACATCTAAAACACGTATTTACAATACATTTGGGTGAATACAAAAAATAGAAAAAAAATTTGGGAAAAAATTGGGTAAAAAATGGTGATAATTCCGCTAAATATCGTTTAAAGTCATTTGTATTGAACTAATCATACTTTTTATATTTTTATCGTTAAGTTCACATTATTTTACATCTAAAACACGTCTTTACAATACATTTGGGTGAATATAAAAGGTCGTACAAAAATTTTGAAATACAGGTGATGAATCCGCTAAATATCGTCTTAAGTCATTTCTATTAAACTAATCATACTTTTTATATTTTTAACGTTAAGTTCACATTATTTTACATCTAAAACACGTATTTACAATACATTTGGGTGAATACAAAAAATAGAAAAAAAATTTGGGAAAAAAATGGTGATAATTCCGCTAAATATCGTTTAAAGTCATTTGTATTGAACTAATCATACTTTTTATATTTTTATCGTTAAGTTCACATTATTTTACATCTAAAACACGTATTTACAATACATTTGGGTGAATACAAAAAATAGAAAAAAAATTTGGGAAAAAATTGGGTAAAAAATGGTGATAATTCCGCTAAATATCGTTTAAAGTCATTTGTATTGAACTAATCATACTTTTTATATTTTTATCGTTAAGTTCACATTATTTTACATCTAAAACACGTCTTTACAATACATTTGGGTGAATATAAAAGGTCGTAAAAAAATTTTGAAATACAGGTGATGAATCCGCTAAATATCGTCTTAAGTCATTTCTATTAAACTATTCATACTTTTTATATTTTTATCGTTAAGTTCACATTATTTTACATCTAAAACACGTATTTACAATACATTTGGGTGAATACAAAAAATAGAAAAAAAATTAGGGAAAAAATTTGGTAAAAAATGGTGATAATTTCGCTAAATATCGTTTAAAGT
Organism: Diuraphis noxia; assembly: GCF_037042655.1. Taxonomy (NCBI): domain Eukaryota; kingdom Metazoa; phylum Arthropoda; class Insecta; order Hemiptera; family Aphididae; genus Diuraphis; species Diuraphis noxia. The sequence goes on from NW_028301715.1 coordinate 51,884,779, forward strand.
CATTTGTATTGAACTAATCATACTTTTTATATTTTTATCGTTAAGTTCACATTATTTTACATCTAAAACACGTATTTACAATACATTTGGGTGAATACAAAAAATAGAAAAAAAATTTGGGAAAAAATTGGGTAAAAAATGGTGATAATTCCGCTAAATATCGTTTAAAGTCATTTGTATTGAACTAATCATACTTTTTATATTTTTATCGTTAAGTTCACATTATTTTACATCTAAAACACGTCTTTACAATACATTTGGGTGAATATAAAAGGTCGTAAAAAAATTTTGAAATACAGGTGATGAATCCGCTAAATATCGTCTTAAGTCATTTCTATTAAACTAATCATACTTTTTATATTTTTATCGTTAAGTTCACATTATTTTACATCTAAAACACGTATTTACAATACATTTGGGTGAATACAAAAAATAGAAAAAAAATTAGGGAAAAAATTTGGTAAAAAATGGTGATAATTTCGCTAAATATCGTTTAAAGTCATTTGTATTGAACTAATCATACTTTTTATATTTTTATCGTTAAGTTCACATTATTTTACATCTAAAACACGTCTTTACAATACATTTGGGTGAATATAAAAGGTCGTAAAAAAATTTTGAAATACAGGTGATGAATCCGCTAAATATCGTCTTAAGTCATTTCTATTAAACTAATCATACTTTTTATATTTTTAACGTTAAGTTCACATTATTTTACATCTAAAACACGTATTTACAATACATTTGGGTAAATACAAAAAATAGAAAAAAAATTAGGGAAAAAATTTGGTAAAAAATGGTGATAATTTCGCTAAATATCGATTAAAGTCATTTGTATTGAACTAATCATACTTTTTATATTTTTATCGTTAAGTTCACATTATTTTACATCTAAAACACGTCTTTACAATACATTTGGGTGAATATAAAAGGTCGTAAAAAAATTTTGAAATACAGGTGATGAATCCACTAAATATCGTCTTAAGTCATTTCTATTAAACTAATCATACTTTTTATATTTTTAACGTTAAGTTCACATTATTCTACATCTAAAACACGTATTTACAATACATTTGGGTGAATACAAAAAATAGAAAAAAAATTTGGGAAAAAATTGGGTAAAAAATGGTGATAATTCCACTAAATATCGTTTAAAGTCATTTGTATTGAACTAATCATACTTTTTATATTTTTATCGTTAAGTTCACATTATTTTACATCTAAAACACGTATTTACAATACATTTGGGTGAATACAAAAAATAGAAAGAAAATTTGGGAAAAAATTGGGTAAAAAATGGTGATAATTCCGCTAAATATCGTTTAAAGTCATTTCTATTAAACTAATCATACTTTTTATATTTTTATCGTTAAGTTCACATAAATTTACATCTAAAACACGTCTTTACAATACATTTGGGTGAATATAAAAGGTCGTAAAAAAATTTTGAAATACAGGTGATGAATCCGCTAAATATCGTCTTAAGTCATTTCTATTAAACTAATCATACTTTTTATATTTTTAACGTTAAGTTCACATTATTTTACATCTAAAACACGTATTTACAATACATTTGGGTGAATACAAAAAATAGAAAAAAAATTTGGGAAAAAAATGGTGATAATTCCGCTAAATATCGTTTAAAGTCATTTGTATTGAACTAATCATACTTTTTATATTTTTAACGTTAAGTTCACATTATTTTACATCTAAAACACGTATTTACAATACATTTGGGTGAATACAAAAAATAGAAAAAAAATTAGGGAAAAAATTTGGTAAAAAATGGTGATAATTTCGCTAAATATCGATTAAAGTCATTTGTATTGAACTAATCATACTTTTTATATTTTTATCGTTAAGTTCACTTTATTTTACATCAATAACACGTCTTTACAATACATTTGGGTGAATATAAAAGGTCGTAAAAAAATTTTTAAATACAGGTGATGAATCCGCTAAATATCGTCTTAAGTCATTTCTATTAAACTAATCATACTTTTTATATTTTTAACGTTAAGTTCACATTATTTTACATCTAAAACACGTATTTACAATACATTTGGGTGAATACAAAAAATAGAAAAAAAATTTGGGAAAAAAATGGTGATAATTCCGCTAAATATCGTTTAAAGTCATTTGTATTGAACTAATCATACTTTTTATATTTTTATCGTTAAGTTCACATTATTTTACATCTAAAACACGTATTTACAATACATTTGGGTGAATACAAAAAATAGAAAAAAAATTTGGGAAAAAATTGGGTAAAAAATGGTGATAATTCCGCTAAATATCGTTTAAAGTCATTTCTATTAAACTAATCATACTTTTTATATTTTTATCGTTAAGTTCACATAAATTTACATCTAAAACACGTCTTTACAATACATTTGGGTGAATATAAAAGGTCGTAAAAAAATTTTGAAATACAGGTGATGAATCCGCTAAATATCGTCTTAAGTCATTTCTATTAAACTAATCATACTTTTTATATTTTTAACGTTAAGTTCACATTATTTTACATCTAAAACACGTATTTACAATACATTTGGGTGAATACAAAAAATAGAAAAAAAATTTGGGAAAAAAATGGTGATAATTCCGCTAAATATCGTTTAAAGTCATTTGTATTGAACTAATCATACTTTTTATATTTTTATCGTTAAGTTCACATTATTTTACATCTAAAACACGTATTTACAATACATTTGGGCGAATACAAAAAATAGAAAAAAAATTTGGGAAAAAATTGGGTAAAAAATGGTGATAATTCCGCTAAATATCGTTTAAAGTCATTTCTATTAAACTAATCATACTTTTTATATTTTTATCGTTAAGTTCACATAAATTTACATCTAAAACACGTCTTTACAATACATTTGGGTGAATATAAAAGGTCGTAAAAAAATTTTGAAATACAGGTGATGAATCCGCTAAATATCGTCTTAAGTCATTTCTATTAAACTAATCATACTTTTTATATTTTTAACGTTAAGTTCACATTATTTTACATCTAAAACACGTATTTACAATACATTTGGGTGAATACAAAAAATAGAAAAAAAATTTGGGAAAAAAATGGTGATAATTCCGCTAAATATCGTTTAAAGTCATTTGTATTGAACTAATCATACTTTTTATATTTTTATCGTTAAGTTCGCATTATTTTACATCTAAAACACGTATTTACAATACATTTGGGTGAATAAAAAAAATAGAAAAAAAATTTGGGAAAAAATTGGGTAAAAAATGGTGATAATTCCGCTAAATATCGTTTAAAGTCATTTGTATTGAACTAATCATACTTTTTATATTTTTATCGTTAAGTTCACATTATTTTTATCTAAAACACGTCTTTACAATACATTTGGGTGAATATAAAAGGTCGTAAAAAATTTTTGAAATACAGGTGATGAATCCGCTAAATATCGTCTTAAGTCATTTCTATTAAACTAATCATACTTTTTATATTTTTATCGTTAAGTTCACATTATTTTACATCTAAAACACGTCTTTACAATACATTTGGGTGAATATAAAAGGTCGTAAAAAAATTTTGAAATACAGGTGATGAATCCACTAAATATCGTCTTAAGTCATTTCTATTAAACTAATCATACTTTTTATATTTTTAACGTTAAGTTCACATTATTCTACATCTAAAACACGTATTTACAATACATTTGGGTGAATACAAAAAATAGAAAAAAAATTTGGGAAAAAATTGGGTAAAAAATGGTGATAATTCCACTAAATATCGTTTAAAGTCATTTGTATTGAACTAATCATACTTTTTATATTTTTATCGTTAAGTTCACATTATTTTACATCTAAAACACGTATTTACAATACATTTGGGTGAATACAAAAAATAGAAAGAAAATTTGGGAAAAAATTGGGTAAAAAATGGTGATAATTCCGCTAAATATCGTTTAAAGTCATTTCTATTAAACTAATCATACTTTTTATATTTTTATCGTTAAGTTCACATAAATTTACATCTAAAACACGTCTTTACAATACATTTGGGTGAATATAAAAGGTCGTAAAAAAATTTTGAAATACAGGTGATGAATCCGCTAAATATCGTCTTAAGTCATTTCTATTAAATTAATCATACTTTTTATATTTTTAACGTTAAGTTCACATTATTTTACATCTAAAACACGTATTTACAATACATTTGGGTGAATACAAAAAATAGAAAAAAAATTTGGGAAAAAAATGGTGATAATTCCGCTAAATATCGTTTAAAGTCATTTGTATTGAACTAATCATACTTTTTATATTTTTAACGTTAAGTTCACATTATTTTACATCTAAAACACGTATTTACAATACATTTGGGTGAATACAAAAAATAGAAAAAAAATTAGGGAAAAAATTTGGTAAAAAATGGTGATAATTTCGCTAAATATCGATTAAAGTCATTTGTATTGAACTAATCATACTTTTTATATTTTTATCGTTAAGTTCACTTTATTTTACATCAATAACACGTCTTTACAATACATTTGGGTGAATATAAAAGGTCGTAAAAAAATTTTTAAATACAGGTGATGAATCCGCTAAATATCGTCTTAAGTCATTTCTATTAAACTAATCATACTTTTTATATTTTTAACGTTAAGTTCACATTATTTTACATCTAAAACACGTATTTACAATACATTTGGGTGAATACAAAAAATAGAAAAAAAATTTGGGAAAAAAATGGTGATAATTCCGCTAAATATCGTTTAAAGTCATTTGTATTGAACTAATCATACTTTTTATATTTTTATCGTTAAGTTCACATTATTTTACATCTAAAACACGTATTTACAATACATTTGGGTGAATACAAAAAATAGAAAAAAAATTTGGGAAAAAATTGGGTAAAAAATGGTGATAATTCCGCTAAATATCGTTTAAAGTCATTTCTATTAAACTAATCATACTTTTTATATTTTTATCGTTAAGTTCACATAAATTTACATCTAAAACACGTCTTTACAATACATTTGGGTGAATATAAAAGGTCGTAAAAAAATTTTGAAATACAGGTGATGAATCCGCTAAATATCGTCTTAAGTCATTTCTATTAAACTAATCATACTTTTTATATTTTTAACGTTAAGTTCACATTATTTTACATCTAAAACACGTATTTACAATACATTTGGGTGAATACAAAAAATAGAAAAAAAATTTGGGAAAAAAATGGTGATAATTCCGCTAAATATCGTTTAAAGTCATTTGTATTGAACTAATCATACTTTTTATATTTTTAACGTTAAGTTCACATTATTTTACATCTAAAACACGTATTTACAATACATTTGGGTGAATACAAAAAATAGAAAAAAAATTAGGGAAAAAATTTGGTAAAAAATGGTGATAATTTCGCTAAATATCGATTAAAGTCATTTGTATTGAACTAATCATACTTTTTATATTTTTATCGTTAAGTTCACATTATTTTACATCTAAAACACGTCTTTACAATACATTTGGGTGAATATAAAAGGTCGTAAAAAAATTTTGAAATACAGGTGATGAATCCGCTAAATATCGTCTTAAGTCATTTCTATTAAACTAATCATACTTTTTATATTTTTAACGTTAAGTTCACATTATTTTACATCTAAAACACGTATTTACAATACATTTGGGTAAATACAAAAAATAGAAAAAAAATTAGGGAAAAAATTTGGTAAAAAATGGTGATAATTTCGCTAAATATCGATTAAAGTCATTTGTATTGAACTAATCATACTTTTTATATTTTTATCGTTAAGTTCACATTATTTTACATCTAAAACACGTCTTTACAATACATTTGGGTGAATATAAAAGGTCGTAAAAAAATTTTGAAATACAGGTGATGAATCCACTAAATATCGTCTTAAGTCATTTCTATTAAACTAATCATACTTTTTATATTTTTAACGTTAAGTTCACATTATTCTACATCTAAAACACGTATTTACAATACATTTGGGTGAATACAAAAAATAGAAAAAAAATTTGGGAAAAAATTGGGTAAAAAATGGTGATAATTCCACTAAATATCGTTTAAAGTCATTTGTATTGAACTAATCATACTTTTTATATTTTTATCGTTAAGTTCACATTATTTTACATCTAAAACACGTATTTACAATACATTTGGGTGAATACAAAAAATAGAAAGAAAATTTGGGAAAAAATTGGGTAAAAAATGGTGATAATTCCGCTAAATATCGTTTAAAGTCATTTCTATTAAACTAATCATACTTTTTATATTTTTATCGTTAAGTTCACATAAATTTACATCTAAAACACGTCTTTACAATACATTTGGGTGAATATAAAAGGTCGTAAAAAAATTTTGAAATACAGGTGATGAATCCGCTAAATATCGTCTTAAGTCATTTCTATTAAACTAATCATACTTTTTATATTTTTAACGTTAAGTTCACATTATTTTACATCTAAAACACGTATTTACAATACATTTGGGTGAATACAAAAAATAGAAAAAAAATTTGGGAAAAAAATGGTGATAATTCCGCTAAATATCGTTTAAAGTCATTTGTATTGAACTAATCATACTTTTTATATTTTTAACGTTAAGTTCACATTATTTTACATCTAAAACACGTATTTACAATACATTTGGGTGAATACAAAAAATAGAAAAAAAATTAGGGAAAAAATTTGGTAAAAAATGGTGATAATTTCGCTAAATATCGATTAAAGTCATTTGTATTGAACTAATCATACTTTTTATATTTTTATCGTTAAGTTCACTTTATTTTACATCAATAACACGTCTTTACAATACATTTGGGTGAATATAAAAGGTCGTAAAAAAATTTTTAAATACAGGTGATGAATCCGCTAAATATCGTCTTAAGTCATTTCTATTAAACTAATCATACTTTTTATATTTTTAACGTTAAGTTCACATTATTTTACATCTAAAACACGTATTTACAATACATTTGGGTGAATACAAAAAATAGAAAAAAAATTTGGGAAAAAAATGGTGATAATTCCGCTAAATATCGTTTAAAGTCATTTGTATTGAACTAATCATACTTTTTATATTTTTATCGTTAAGTTCACATTATTTTACATCTAAAACACGTATTTACAATACATTTGGGTGAATACAAAAAATAGAAAAAAAATTTGGGAAAAAATTGGGTAAAAAATGGTGATAATTCCGCTAAATATCGTTTAAAGTCATTTCTATTAAACTAATCATACTTTTTATATTTTTATCGTTAAGTTCACATAAATTTACATCTAAAACACGTCTTTACAATACATTTGGGTGAATATAAAAGGTCGTAAAAAAATTTTGAAATACAGGTGATGAATCCGCTAAATATCGTCTTAAGTCATTTCTATTAAACTAATCATACTTTTTATATTTTTAACGTTAAGTTCACATTATTTTACATCTAAAACACGTATTTACAATACATTTGGGTGAATACAAAAAATAGAAAAAAAATTTGGGAAAAAAATGGTGATAATTCCGCTAAATATCGTTTAAAGTCATTTGTATTGAACTAATCATACTTTTTATATTTTTATCGTTAAGTTCACATTATTTTACATCTAAAACACGTATTTACAATACATTTGGGCGAATACAAAAAATAGAAAAAAAATTTGGGAAAAAATTGGGTAAAAAATGGTGATAATTCCGCTAAATATCGTTTAAAGTCATTTCTATTAAACTAATCATACTTTTTATATTTTTATCGTTAAGTTCACATAAATTTACATCTAAAACACGTCTTTACAATACATTTGGGTGAATATAAAAGGTCGTAAAAAAATTTTGAAATACAGGTGATGAATCCGCTAAATATCGTCTTAAGTCATTTCTATTAAACTAATCATACTTTTTATATTTTTAACGTTAAGTTCACATTATTTTACATCTAAAACACGTATTTACAATACATTTGGGTGAATACAAAAAATAGAAAAAAAATTTGGGAAAAAAATGGTGATAATTCCGCTAAATATCGTTTAAAGTCATTTGTATTGAACTAATCATACTTTTTATATTTTTATCGTTAAGTTCGCATTATTTTACATCTAAAACACGTATTTACAATACATTTGGGTGAATAAAAAAAATAGAAAAAAAATTTGGGAAAAAATTGGGTAAAAAATGGTGATAATTCCGCTAAATATCGTTTAAAGTCATTTGTATTGAACTAATCATACTTTTTATATTTTTATCGTTAAGTTCACATTATTTTTATCTAAAACACGTCTTTACAATACATTTGGGTGAATATAAAAGGTCGTAAAAAAATTTTGAAATACAGGTGATGAATCCGCTAAATATCGTCTTAAGTCATTTCTATTAAACTAATCATACTTTTTATATTTTTATCGTTAAGTTCACATTATTTTACATCTAAAACACGTCTTTACAATACATTTGGGTGAATATAAAAGGTCGTAAAAAAATTTTGAAATACAGGTGATGAATCCACTAAATATCGTCTTAAGTCATTTCTATTAAACTAATCATACTTTTTATATTTTTAACGTTAAGTTCACATTATTCTACATCTAAAACACGTATTTACAATACATTTGGGTGAATACAAAAAATAGAAAAAAAATTTGGGAAAAAATTGGGTAAAAAATGGTGATAATTCCACTAAATATCGTTTAAAGTCATTTGTATTGAACTAATCATACTTTTTATATTTTTATCGTTAAGTTCACATTATTTTACATCTAAAACACGTATTTACAATACATTTGGGTGAATACAAAAAATAGAAAGAAAATTTGGGAAAAAATTGGGTAAAAAATGGTGATAATTCCGCTAAATATCGTTTAAAGTCATTTCTATTAAACTAATCATACTTTTTATATTTTTATCGTTAAGTTCACATAAATTTACATCTAAAACACGTCTTTACAATACATTTGGGTGAATATAAAAGGTCGTAAAAAAATTTTGAAATACAGGTGATGAATCCGCTAAATATCGTCTTAAGTCATTTCTATTAAATTAATCATACTTTTTATATTTTTAACGTTAAGTTCACATTATTTTACATCTAAAACACGTATTTACAATACATTTGGGTGAATACAAAAAATAGAAAAAAAATTTGGGAAAAAAATGGTGATAATTCCGCTAAATATCGTTTAAAGTCATTTGTATTGAACTAATCATACTTTTTATATTTTTAACGTTAAGTTCACATTATTTTACATCTAAAACACGTATTTACAATACATTTGGGTGAATACAAAAAATAGAAAAAAAATTAGGGAAAAAATTTGGTAAAAAATGGTGATAATTTCGCTAAATATCGATTAAAGTCATTTGTATTGAACTAATCATACTTTTTATATTTTTATCGTTAAGTTCACTTTATTTTACATCAATAACACGTCTTTACAATACATTTGGGTGAATATAAAAGGTCGTAAAAAAATTTTTAAATACAGGTGATGAATCCGCTAAATATCGTCTTAAGTCATTTCTATTAAACTAATCATACTTTTTATATTTTTAACGTTAAGTTCACATTATTTTACATCTAAAACACGTATTTACAATACATTTGGGTGAATACAAAAAATAGAAAAAAAATTTGGGAAAAAAATGGTGATAATTCCGCTAAATATCGTTTAAAGTCATTTGTATTGAACTAATCATACTTTTTATATTTTTATCGTTATGTTCACATTATTTTACATCTAAAACACGTATTTACAATACATTTGGGTGAATACAAAAAATAGAAAAAAAATTTGGGAAAAAATTGGGTAAAAAATGGTGATAATTCCGCTAAATATCGTTTAAAGTCATTTCTATTAAACTAATCATACTTTTTATATTTTTATCGTTAAGTTCACATAAATTTACATCTAAAACACGTCTTTACAATACATTTGGGTGAATATAAAAGGTCGTAAAAAAATTTTGAAATACAGGTGATGAATCCGCTAAATATCGTCTTAAGTCATTTCTATTAAACTAATCATACTTTTTATATTTTTAACGTTAAGTTCACATTATTTTACATCTAAAACACGTATTTACAATACATTTGGGTGAATACAAAAAATAGAAAAAAAATTTGGGAAAAAAATGGTGATAATTCCGCTAAATATCGTTTAAAGTCATTTGTATTGAACTAATCATACTTTTTATATTTTTATCGTTAAGTTCGCATTATTTTACATCTAAAACACGTATTTACAATACATTTGGGTGAATAAAAAAAATAGAAAAAAAATTTGGGAAAAAATTGGGTAAAAAATGGTGATAATTCCGCTAAATATCGTTTAAAGTCATTTGTATTGAACTAATCATACTTTTTATATTTTTATCGTTAAGTTCACATTATTTTTATCTAAAACACGTCTTTACAATACATTTGGGTGAATATAAAAGGTCGTAAAAAAATTTTGAAATACAGGTGATGAATCCGCTAAATATCGTCTTAAGTCATTTCTATTAAACTAATCATACTTTTTATATTTTTATCGTTAAGTTCACATTATTTTACATCTAAAACACGTCTTTACAATACATTTGGGTGAATATAAAAGGTCGTAAAAAAATTTTGAAATACAGGTGATGAATCCACTAAATATCGTCTTAAGTCATTTCTATTAAACTAATCATACTTTTTATATTTTTAACGTTAAGTTCACATTATTCTACATCTAAAACACGTATTTACAATACATTTGGGTGAATACAAAAAATAGAAAAAAAATTTGGGAAAAAATTGGGTAAAAAATGGTGATAATTCCACTAAATATCGTTTAAAGTCATTTGTATTGAACTAATCATACTTTTTATATTTTTATCGTTAAGTTCACATTATTTTACATCTAAAACACGTATTTACAATACATTTGGGTGAATACAAAAAATAGAAAGAAAATTTGGGAAAAAATTGGGTAAAAAATGGTGATAATTCCGCTAAATATCGTTTAAAGTCATTTCTATTAAACTAATCATAATTTTTATATTTTTATCGTTAAGTTCACATAAATTTACATCTAAAACACGTCTTTACAATACATTTGGGTGAATATAAAAGGTCGTAAAAAAATTTTGAAATACAGGTGATGAATCCGCTAAATATCGTCTTAAGTCATTTCTATTAAATTAATCATACTTTTTATATTTTTAACGTTAAGTTCACATTATTTTACATCTAAAACACGTATTTACAATACATTTGGGTGAATACAAAAAATAGAAAAAAAATTTGGGAAAAAAATGGTGATAATTCCGCTAAATATCGTTTAAAGTCATTTGTATTGAACTAATCATACTTTTTATATTTTTAACGTTAAGTTCACATTATTTTACATCTAAAACACGTATTTACAATACATTTGGGTGAATACAAAAAATAGAAAAAAAATTAGGGAAAAAATTTGGTAAAAAATGGTGATAATTTCGCTAAATATCGATTAAAGTCATTTGTATTGAACTAATCATACTTTTTATATTTTTATCGTTAAGTTCACTTTATTTTACATCAATAACACGTCTTTACAATACATTTGGGTGAATATAAAAGGTCGTAAAAAAATTTTTAAATACAGGTGATGAATCCGCTAAATATCGTCTTAAGTCATTTCTATTAAACTAATCATACTTTTTATATTTTTAACGTTAAGTTCACATTATTTTACATCTAAAACACGTATTTACAATACATTTGGGTGAATACAAAAAATAGAAAAAAAATTTGGGAAAAAAATGGTGATAATTCCGCTAAATATCGTTTAAAGTCATTTGTATTGAACTAATCATACTTTTTATATTTTTATCGTTAAGTTCACATTATTTTACATCTAAAACACGTATTTACAATACATTTGGGTGAATACAAAAAATAGAAAAAAAATTTGGGAAAAAATTGGGTAAAAAATGGTGATAATTCCGCTAAATATCGTTTAAAGTCATTTCTATTAAACTAATCATACTTTTTATATTTTTATCGTTAAGTTCACATAAATTTACATCTAAAACACGTCTTTACAATACATTTGGGTGAATATAAAAGGTCGTAAAAAAATTTTGAAATACAGGTGATGAATCCGCTAAATATCGTCTTAAGTCATTTCTATTAAACTAATCATACTTTTTATATTTTTAACGTTAAGTTCACATTATTTTACATCTAAAACACGTATTTACAATACATTTGGGTGAATACAAAAAATAGAAAAAAAATTTGGGAAAAAAATGGTGATAATTCCGCTAAATATCGTTTAAAGTCATTTGTATTGAACTAATCATACTTTTTATATTTTTAACGTTAAGTTCACATTATTTTACATCTAAAACACGTATTTACAATACATTTGGGTGAATACAAAAAATAGAAAAAAAATTAGGGAAAAAATTTGGTAAAAAATGGTGATAATTTCGCTAAATATCGATTAAAGTCATTTGTATTGAACTAATCATACTTTTTATATTTTTATCGTTAAGTTCACTTTATTTTACATCAATAACACGTCTTTACAATACATTTGGGTGAATATAAAAGGTCGTAAAAAAATTTTTAAATACAGGTGATGAATCCGCTAAATATCGTCTTAAGTCATTTCTATTAAACTAATCATACTTTTTATATTTTTAACGTTAAGTTCACATTATTTTACATCTAAAACACGTATTTACAATACATTTGGGTGAATACAAAAAATAGAAAAAAAATTTGGGAAAAAAATGGTGATAATTCCGCTAAATATCGTTTAAAGTCATTTGTATTGAACTAATCATACTTTTTATATTTTTAACGTTAAGTTCACATTATTTTACATCTAAAACACGTATTTACAATACATTTGGGTGAATACAAAAAATAGAAAAAAAATTAGGGAAAAAATTTGGTAAAAAATGGTGATAATTTCGCTAAATATCGATTAAAGTCATTTGTATTGAACTAATCATACTTTTTATATTTTTATCGTTAAGTTCACTTTATTTTACATCAATAACACGTCTTTACAATACATTTGGGTGAATATAAAAGGTCGTAAAAAAATTTTTAAATACAGGTGATGAATCCGCTAAATATCGTCTTAAGTCATTTCTATTAAACTAATCATACTTTTTATATTTTTAACGTTAAGTTCACATTATTTTACATCTAAAACACGTATTTACAATACATTTGGGTGAATACAAAAAATAGAAAAAAAATTTGGGAAAAAAATGGTGATAATTCCGCTAAATATCGTTTAAAGTCATTTGTATTGAACTAATCATACTTTTTATATTTTTAACGTTAAGTTCACATTATTTTACATCTAAAACACGTATTTACAATACATTTGGGTGAATACAAAAAATAGAAAAAAAATTAGGGAAAAAATTTGGTAAAAAATGGTGATAATTTCGCTAAATATCGATTAAAGTCATTTGTATTGAACTAATCATACTTTTTATATTTTTATCGTTAAGTTCACTTTATTTTACATCAATAACACGTCTTTACAATACATTTGGGTGAATATAAAAGGTCGTAAAAAAATTTTTAAATACAGGTGATGAATCCGCTAAATATCGTCTTAAGTCATTTCTATTAAACTAATCATACTTTTTATATTTTTAACGTTAAGTTCACATTATTTTACATCTAAAACACGTATTTACAATACATTTGGGTGAATACAAAAAATAGAAAAAAAATTTGGGAAAAAAATGGTGATAATTCCGCTAAATATCGTTTAAAGTCATTTGTATTGAACTAATCATACTTTTTATATTTTTATCGTTAAGTTCACATTATTTTACATCTAAAACACGTATTTACAATACATTTGGGTGAATACAAAAAATAGAAAAAAAATTTGGGAAAAAATTGGGTAAAAAATGGTGATAATTCCGCTAAATATCGTTTAAAGTCATTTCTATTAAACTAATCATACTTTTTATATTTTTATCGTTAAGTTCACATAAATTTACATCTAAAACACGTCTTTACAATACATTTGGGTGAATATAAAAGGTCGTAAAAAAATTTTGAAATACAGGTGATGAATCCGCTAAATATCGTCTTAAGTCATTTCTATTAAACTAATCATACTTTTTATATTTTTAACGTTAAGTTCACATTATTTTACATCTAAAACACGTATTTACAATACATTTGGGTGAATACAAAAAATAGAAAAAAAATTTGGGAAAAAAATGGTGATAATTCCGCTAAATATCGTTTAAAGTCATTTGTATTGAACTAATCATACTTTTTATATTTTTATCGTTAAGTTCGCATTATTTTACATCTAAAACACGTATTTACAATACATTTGGGTGAATAAAAAAAATAGAAAAAAAATTTGGGAAAAAATTGGGTAAAAAATGGTGATAATTCCGCTAAATATCGTTTAAAGTCATTTGTATTGAACTAATCATACTTTTTATATTTTTATCGTTAAGTTCACATTATTTTACTTCTAAAACACGTCTTTACAATACATTTGGGTGAATATAAAAGGTCGTAAAAAAATTTTGAAATAAAGGTGATGAATCCGCTAAATATCGTCTTAAGTCATTTCTATTACACTAATCATACTTTTTATATTTTTATCGTTAAGTTCACATTATTTTACATCTAAAACACGTATTTACAATACATTTGGGTGAATACAAAAAATAGAAAAAAAATTTGGGAAAAAAATGGTGATAATTCCGCTAAATATCGTTTAAAGTCATTTGAATTGAACTAATCATACTTTTTATATTTTTATCGTTAAGTTCACATTATTTTACATCTAAAACACGTATTTACAATACATTTGGGTGAATACAAAAAATAGAAAAAAAATTTGGGAAAAAATTGGGTAAAAAATGGTGATAATTCCGCTAAATATCGTTTAAAGTCATTTCTATTAAACTAATCATACTTTTTATATTTTTATCGTTAAGTTCACATAAATTTACATCTAAAACACGTCTTTACAATACATTTGGGTGAATATAAAAGGTCGTAAAAAAATTTTGAAATACAGGTGATGAATCCGCTAAATATCGTCTTAAGTCATTTCTATTAAACTAATCATACTTTTTATATTTTTAACGTTAAGTTCACATTATTTTACATCTAAAACACGTATTTACAATACATTTGGGTGAATACAAAAAATAGAAAAAAAATTTGGGAAAAAAATGGTGATAATTCCGCTAAATATCGTTTAAAGTCATTTGTATTGAACTAATCATACTTTTTATATTTTTAACGTTAAGTTCACATTATTTTACATCTAAAACACGTATTTACAATACATTTGGGTGAATACAAAAAATAGAAAAAAAATTAGGGAAAAAATTTGGTAAAAAATGGTGATAATTTCGCTAAATATCGATTAAAGTCATTTGTATTGAACTAATCATACTTTTTATATTTTTATCGTTAAGTTCACTTTATTTTACATCAATAACACGTCTTTACAATACATTTGGGTGAATATAAAAGGTCGTAAAAAAATTTTTAAATACAGGTGATGAATCCGCTAAATATCGTCTTAAGTCATTTCTATTAAACTAATCATACTTTTTATATTTTTAACGTTAAGTTCACATTATTTTACATCTAAAACACGTATTTACAATACATTTGGGTGAATACAAAAAATAGAAAAAAAATTTGGGAAAAAAATGGTGATAATTCCGCTAAATATCGTTTAAAGTCATTTGTATTGAACTAATCATACTTTTTATATTTTTAACGTTAAGTTCACATTATTTTACATCTAAAACACGTATTTACAATACATTTGGGTGAATACAAAAAATAGAAAAAAAATTAGGGAAAAAATTTGGTAAAAAATGGTGATAATTTCGCTAAATATCGATTAAAGTCATTTGTATTGAACTAATCATACTTTTTATATTTTTATCGTTAAGTTCACTTTATTTTACATCAATAACACGTCTTTACAATACATTTGGGTGAATATAAAAGGTCGTAAAAAAATTTTTAAATACAGGTGATGAATCCGCTAAATATCGTCTTAAGTCATTTCTATTAAACTAATCATACTTTTTATATTTTTAACGTTAAGTTCACATTATTTTACATCTAAAACACGTATTTACAATACATTTGGGTGAATACAAAAAATAGAAAAAAAATTTGGGAAAAAAATGGTGATAATTCCGCTAAATATCGTTTAAAGTCATTTGTATTGAACTAATCATACTTTTTATATTTTTAACGTTAAGTTCACATTATTTTACATCTAAAACACGTATTTACAATACATTTGGGTGAATACAAAAAATAGAAAAAAAATTAGGGAAAAAATTTGGTAAAAAATGGTGATAATTTCGCTAAATATCGATTAAAGTCATTTGTATTGAACTAATCATACTTTTTATATTTTTATCGTTAAGTTCACTTTATTTTACATCAATAACACGTCTTTACAATACATTTGGGTGAATATAAAAGGTCGTAAAAAAATTTTTAAATACAGGTGATGAATCCGCTAAATATCGTCTTAAGTCATTTCTATTAAACTAATCATACTTTTTATATTTTTAACGTTAAGTTCACATTATTTTACATCTAAAACACGTATTTACAATACATTTGGGTGAATACAAAAAATAGAAAAAAAATTTGGGAAAAAAATGGTGATAATTCCGCTAAATATCGTTTAAAGTCATTTGTATTGAACTAATCATACTTTTTATATTTTTATCGTTAAGTTCACATTATTTTACATCTAAAACACGTATTTACAATACATTTGGGTGAATACAAAAAATAGAAAAAAAATTTGGGAAAAAATTGGGTAAAAAATGGTGATAATTCCGCTAAATATCGTTTAAAGTCATTTCTATTAAACTAATCATACTTTTTATATTTTTATCGTTAAGTTCACATAAATTTACATCTAAAACACGTCTTTACAATACATTTGGGTGAATATAAAAGGTCGTAAAAAAATTTTGAAATACAGGTGATGAATCCGCTAAATATCGTCTTAAGTCATTTCTATTAAACTAATCATACTTTTTATATTTTTAACGTTAAGTTCACATTATTTTACATCTAAAACACGTATTTACAATACATTTGGGTGAATACAAAAAATAGAAAAAAAATTTGGGAAAAAAATGGTGATAATTCCGCTAAATATCGTTTAAAGTCATTTGTATTGAACTAATCATACTTTTTATATTTTTATCGTTAAGTTCGCATTATTTTACATCTAAAACACGTATTTACAATACATTTGGGTGAATAAAAAAAATAGAAAAAAAATTTGGGAAAAAATTGGGTAAAAAATGGTGATAATTCCGCTAAATATCGTTTAAAGTCATTTGTATTGAACTAATCATACTTTTTATATTTTTATCGTTAAGTTCACATTATTTTACTTCTAAAACACGTCTTTACAATACATTTGGGTGAATATAAAAGGTCGTAAAAAAATTTTGAAATAAAGGTGATGAATCCGCTAAATATCGTCTTAAGTCATTTCTATTACACTAATCATACTTTTTATATTTTTATCGTTAAGTTCACATTATTTTACATCTAAAACACGTATTTACAATACATTTGGGTGAATACAAAAAATAGAAAAAAAATTTGGGAAAAAAATGGTGATAATTCCGCTAAATATCGTTTAAAGTCATTTGAATTGAACTAATCATACTTTTTATATTTTTAGCGTTAAGTTCACATTATTTTACATCTAAAACATGTATTTACAATACATTTGGGTGAATACAAAAAATAGAAAAAAAATTTGGGAAAAAATTGTTTAAAAAATGGTGATAATTCCGCTAAATATCGTTTAAAGTCATTTGTATTGAACTAATCATACTTTTTATATTTTTATCGTTAAGTTCACATTATTTTACATCTAAAACACGTCTTTACAATACATTTGGGTGAATATAAAAGGTCGTAACAAAATTTTGAAATACAGGTGATGAATCCGCTAAATATCGTCTTAAGTCATTTCTATTAAACTAATCATACTTTTTATATTTTTATCGTTAAGTTTACATTGTTTTACATCTAAAACACGTATTTACAATACATTTGGGTGAATACAAAAAATAGAAAAAAAATTAGGGAAAAAATTTGGTAAAAAATGGTGATAATTTCGCTAAATATCGATTAAAGTCATTTGTATTGAACTAATCATACTTTTTATATTTTTATCGTTAAGTTCACTTTATTTTACATCAATAACACGTCTTTACAATACATTTGGGTGAATATAAAAGGTCGTAAAAAAATTTTTAAATACAGGTGATGAATCCGCTAAATATCGTCTTAAGTCATTTCTATTAAACTAATCATACTTTTTATATTTTTAACGTTAAGTTCACATTATTTTACATCTAAAACACGTATTTACAATACATTTGGGTGAATACAAAAAATAGAAAAAAAATTTGGGAAAAAAATGGTGATAATTCCGCTAAATATCGTTTAAAGTCATTTGTATTGAACTAATCATACTTTTTATATTTTTATCGTTAAGTTCACATTATTTTACATCTAAAACACGTATTTACAATACATTTGGGTGAATACAAAAAATAGAAAAAAAATTTGGGAAAAAATTGGGTAAAAAATGGTGATAATTCCGCTAAATATCGTTTAAAGTCATTTCTATTAAACTAATCATACTTTTTATATTTTTATCGTTAAGTTCACATAAATTTACATCTAAAACACGTCTTTACAATACATTTGGGTGAATATAAAAGGTCGTAAAAAAATTTTGAAATACAGGTGATGAATCCGCTAAATATCGTCTTAAGTCATTTCTATTAAACTAATCATACTTTTTATATTTTTAACGTTAAGTTCACATTATTTTACATCTAAAACACGTATTTACAATACATTTGGGTGAATACAAAAAATAGAAAAAAAATTTGGGAAAAAAATGGTGATAATTCCGCTAAATATCGTTTAAAGTCATTTGTATTGAACTAATCATACTTTTTATATTTTTATCGTTAAGTTCGCATTATTTTACATCTAAAACACGTATTTACAATACATTTGGGTGAATAAAAAAAATAGAAAAAAAATTTGGGAAAAAATTGGGTAAAAAATGGTGATAATTCCGCTAAATATCGTTTAAAGTCATTTGTATTGAACTAATCATACTTTTTATATTTTTATCGTTAAGTTCACATTATTTTTATCTAAAACACGTCTTTACAATACATTTGGGTGAATATAAAAGGTCGTAAAAAAATTTTGAAATACAGGTGATGAATCCGCTAAATATCGTCTTAAGTCATTTCTATTAAACTAATCATACTTTTTATATTTTTATCGTTAAGTTCACATTATTTTACATCTAAAACACGTATTTACAATACATTTGGGTGAATACAAAAAATAGAAAAAAAATTAGGGAAAAAATTTGGTAAAAAATGGTAATAATTTCGCTAAATATCGATTAAAGTCATTTGTATTGAACTAATCATACTTTTTATATTTTTATCGTTAAGTTCACATTATTTTACATCTAAAACACGTCTATACAATACATTTGGGTGAATATAAAAGGTCGTAAAAAAATTTTGAAATACAGGTGATGAATCCGCTAAATATCGTCTTAAGTCATTTCTTTTAAACTAATCATACTTTTTATATTTTTATCGTTAAGTTCACATTATTTTACATCTAAAACACGTATTTACAATACATTTGGGTGAATACAAAAAATAGAAAAAAAATTTGGGAAAAAATTGGGTAAAAAATGGTGATAATTCCGCTAAATATCGTTTAAAGTCATTTGTATTGAACTAATCATACTTTTTATATTTTTATCGTTAAGTTCACATTATTTTACATCTAAAACACGTCTTTACAATACATTTGGGTGAATATAAAAGGTCGTAAAAAAATTTTGAAATACAGGTGATGAATCCGCTAAATATCGTCTTAAGTCATTTCTATTAAACTAATCATACTTTTTATATTTTTAACGTTAAGTTCACATTATTTTACATCTAAAACACGTATTTACAATACATTTGGGTAAATACAAAAAATAAAAAAAAAATTAGGGAAAAAATTTGGTAAAAAATTGTGATAATTCCGCTAAATATCGTTTAAAGTCATTTTTATTGAACTAATCATACTTTTTATATTTTTATCGTTAAGTTCACATTATTTTACATCTAAAACACGTCTTTACAATACATTTGGGTGAATATAAAAGTTCGTAAAAAAATTTTGAAATACAGGTGATGAATCCGCTAAATATCGTCTTAAGTCATTTCTATTAAACTAATCATACTTTTTATATTTTTAACGTTAAGTTCACATTATTTTACATCTAAAACACGTATTTACAATACATTTGGGTGAATACAAAAAATAGAAAAAAAATTTGGGAAAAAAATGGTGATAATTCCGCTAAATATCGTTTAAAGTCATTTGTATTGAACTAATCATACTTTTTATATTTTTATCGTTAAGTTCACATTATTTTACATCTTAAACACGTATTTACAATACATTTGGGTGAATACAAAAAATAGAAAAAAAATTTGGGAAAAAATTGGGTAAAAAATGGTGATAATTCCGCTAAATATCGTTTAAAGTCATTTCTATTAAACTAATCATACTTTTTATATTTTTATCGTTAAGTTCACATAAATTTACATCTAAAACACGTCTTTACAATACATTTGGGTGAATATAAAAGGTCGTAAAAAAATTTTGAAGTACAGTTGATGAATCCGCTAAATATCGTCTTAAGTCATTTCTATTACACTAATCATACTTTTTATATTTTTATCGTTAAGTTCACATTATTTTACATCTAAAACACGTATTTACAATACATTTGGGTGAATACAAAAAATAGAAAAAAAATTTGGGAAAAAAATGGTGATAATTCCGCTAAATATCGTTTAAAGTCATTTGTATTGAACTAATCATACTTTTTATATTTTTAGCGTTAAGTTCACATTATTTTACATCTAAAACACGTATTTACAATACATTTGGGTGAATACAAAAAATAGAAAAAAAATTTGGGAAAAAATTGGGTAAAAAATGGTGATAATTCCGCTAAATATCGTTTAAAGTCATTTGTATTGAACTAATCATACTTTTTATATTTTTATCATTAATTTCACATTATTTTACATCTAAAACACGTATTTACAATACATTTGGGTGAATACAAAAAATAGAAAAAAAATTTGGGAAAAAATTGGGTAAAAAATGGTGATAATTCCGCTAAATATCGTTTAAAGTCATTTCTATTAAACTAATCATACTTTTTATATTTTTATCGTTAAGTTCACATAAATTTACATCTAAAACACGTCTTTACAATACATTTGGGTGAATATAAAAGGTCGTAAAAAAATTTTGAAATACAGGTGATGAATCCGCTAAATATCGTCTTAAGTCATTTCTATTAAACTAATCATACTTTTTATATTTTTAACGTTAAGTTCACATTATTTTACATCTAAAACACGTATTTACAATACATTTGGGTGAATACAAAAAATAGAAAAAAAATTTGGGAAAAAAATGGTGATAATTCCGCTAAATATCGTTTAAAGTCATTTGTATTGAACTAATCATACTTTTTATTTTTTTAACGTTAAGTTCACATTATTTTACATCTAAAACACGTATTTACAATACATTTGGGTGAATACAAAAAATAGAAAAAAAATTAGGGAAAAAATTTGGTAAAAAATGGTGATAATTTCGCTAAATATCGATTAAAGTCATTTGTATTGAACTAATCATACTTTTTATATTTTTATCGTTATGTTCACTTTATTTTACATCAATAACACGTCTTTACAATACATTTGGGTGAATATAAAAGGTCGTAAAAAAATTTTTAAATACAGGTGATGAATCCGCTAAATATCGTCTTAAGTCATTTCTATTAAACTAATCATACTTTTTATATTTTTAACGTTAAGTTCACATTATTTTACATCTAAAACACGTATTTACAATACATTTGGGTGAATACAAAAAATAGAAAAAAAATTTGGGAAAAAAATGGTGATAATTCCGCTAAATATCGTTTAAAGTCATTTGTATTGAACTAATCATACTTTTTATATTTTTATCGTTAAGTTCACATTATTTTACATCTAAAACACGTATTTACAATACATTTGGGTGAATACAAAAAATAGAAAAAAAATTTGGGAAAAAATTGGGTAAAAAATGGTGATAATTCCGCTAAATATCGTTTAAAGTCATTTCTATTAAACTAATCATACTTTTTATATTTTTATCGTTAAGTTCACATAAATTTACATCTAAAACACGTCTTTACAATACATTTGGGTGAATATAAAAGGTCGTAAAAAAATTTTGAAGTACAGGTGATGAATCCGCTAAATATCGTCTTAAGTCATTTCTATTACACTAATCATACTTTTTATATTTTTATCGTTAAGTTCACATTATTTTACATCTAAAACACGTATTTACAATACATTTGGGTGAATACAAAAAATAGAAAAAAAATTTGGGAAAAAAATGGTGATAATTCCGCTAAATATCGTTTAAAGTCATTTGTATTGAACTAATCATACTTTTTATATTTTTAGCGTTAAGTTCACATTATTTTACATCTAAAACACGTATTTACAATACATTTGGGTGAATACAAAAAATAGAAAAAAAATTTGGGAAAAAATTGGGTAAAAAATGGTGATAATTCCGCTAAATATCGTTTAAAGTCATTTGTATTGAACTAATCATACTTTTTATATTTTTATCGTTAAGTTCACATTATTTTACATCTAAAACACGTATTTACAATACATTTGGGTGAATACAAAAAATAGAAAAAAAATTTGGGAAAAAAATGGTGATAATTCCGCTAAATATCGTTTAAAGTCATTTGTATTGAACTAATCATACTTTTTATATTTTTAGCGTTAAGTTCACATTATTTTACATCTAAAACACGTATTTTCAATACATTTGGGTGAATACAAAAAATAGAAAAAAAATTTGGGAAAAAATTGGGTAAAAAATGGTGATAATTCCGCTAAATATCGATTAAAGTCATTTGTATTGAACTAATCATACTTTTTATATTTTTATCGTTAAGTTCACATAAATTTACATCTAAAACACGTCTTTACAATACATTTGGGTGAATACAAAAAATAGAAAAAAAATTTGGGAAAAAATTGGGTAAAAAATGGTGATAATTCCGCTAAATATCGTTTAAAGTCATTTCTATTAAACTAATCATACTTTTTATATTTTTATCGTTAAGTTCACATAAATTTACATCTAAAACACGTCTTTACAATACATTTGGGTGAATATAAAAGGTCGTAAAAAAATTTTGAAGTACAGGTGATGAATCCGCTAAATATCGTCTTAAGTCATTTCTATTACACTAATCATACTTTTTATATTTTTATCGTTAAGTTCACATTATTTTACATCTAAAACACGTATTTACAATACATTTGGGTGAATACAAAAAATAGAAAAAAAATTTGGGAAAAAAATGGTGATAATTCCGCTAAATATCGTTTAAAGTCATTTGTATTGAACTAATCATACTTTTTATATTTTTAGCGTTAAGTTCACATTATTTTACATCTAAAACACGTATTTACAATACATTTGGGTGAATACAAAAATAGAAAAAAAATTTGGGAAAAAATTGGGTAAAAAATGGTGATAATTCCGCTAAATATCGTTTAAAGTCATTTGTATTGAACTAATCATACTTTTTATATTTTTATCGTTAAGTTCACATTATTTTACATCTAAAACACGTATTTACAATACATTTGGGTGAATACAAAAAATAGAAAAAAAATTTGGGAAAAAAATGGTGATAATTCCGCTAAATATCGTTTAAAGTCATTTGTATTGAACTAATCATACTTTTTATATTTTTAGCGTTAAGTTCACATTATTTTACATCTAAAACACGTATTTACAATACATTTGGGTGAATACAAAAAATAGAAAAAAAATTTGGGAAAAAATTGGGTAAAAAATGGTGATAATTCCGCTAAATATCGATTAAAGTCATTTGTATTGAACTAATCATACTTTTTATATTTTTATCGTTAAGTTCACATTATTTTACATCTAAAACACGTCTTTACAATACATTTGGGTGAATATAAAAGGTCGTAAAAAAATTTGAAATACAGGTGATGAATCCACTAAATATCGTCTTAAGTCATTTCTATTAAACTAATCATACTTTTTATATTTTTAACGTTAAGTTCACATTATTCTACATCTAAAACACGTATTTACAATACATTTGGGTGAATACAAAAAATAGAAAAAAAATTTGGGAAAAAATTGGGTAAAAAATGGTGATAATTCCACTAAATATCGTTTAAAGTCATTTGTATTGAACTAATCATACTTTTTATATTTTTATCGTAAAGTTCACATTATTTTACATCTAAAACACGTATTTACAATACATTTGGGTGAATACAAAAAATAGAAAGAAAATTTGGGAAAAAATTGGGTAAAAAATGGTGATAATTCCGCTAAATATCGTTTAAAGTCATTTCTATTAAACTAATCATACTTTTTATATTTTTATCGTTAGTTCACATAAATTTACATCTAAAACACGTCTTTACAATACATTTGGGTGAATATAAAAGGTCGTAAAAAAATTTTGAAATACAGGTGATGAATCCGCTAAATATCGTCTTAAGTCATTTCTATTAAACTAATCATACTTTTTATATTTTTAACGTTAAGTTCACATTATTTTACATCTAAAACACGTATTTACAATACATTTGGGTGAATACAAAAAATAGAAAAAAAATTTGGGAAAAAAATGGTGATAATTCCGCTAAATATCGTTTAAAGTCATTTGTATTGAACTAATCATACTTTTTATATTTTTAACGTTAAGTTCACATTATTTTACATCTAAAACACGTATTTACAATACATTTGGGTGAATACAAAAAATAGAAAAAAAATTAGGGAAAAAATTTGGTAAAAAATGGTGATAATTTCGCTAAATATCGATTAAAGTCATTTGTATTGAACTAATCATACTTTTTATATTTTTATCGTTAAGTTCACTTTATTTTACATCAATAACACGTCTTTACAATACATTTGGGTGAATATAAAAGGTCGTAAAAAAATTTTTAAATACAGGTGATGAATCCGCTAAATATCGTCTTAAGTCATTTCTATTAAACTAATCATACTTTTTATATTTTTAACGTTAAGTTCACATTATTTTACATCTAAAACACGTATTTACAATACATTTGGGTGAATACAAAAAATAGAAAAAAAATTTGGGAAAAAAATGGTGATAATTCCGCTAAATATCGTTTAAAGTCATTTGTATTGAACTAATCATACTTTTTATATTTTTATCGTTAAGTTCACATTATTTTACATCTAAAACACGTATTTACAATACATTTGGGTGAATACAAAAAATAGAAAAAAAATTTGGGAAAAAATTGGGTAAAAAATGGTGATAATTCCGCTAAATATCGTTTAAAGTCATTTGTATTGAACTAATCATACTTTTTATATTTTTATCGTTAAGTTCACATTATTTTACATCTAAAACACGTCTTTACAATACATTTGGGTGAATATAAAAGGTCGTAAAAAAATTTTGAAATACAGGTGATGAATCCGCTAAATATCGTCTTAAGTCATTTCTATTAAACTAATCATACTTTTTATATTTTTAACGTTAAGTTCACATTATTTTACATCTAAAACACGTATTTACAATACATTTGGGTAAATACAAAAAATAAAAAAAAAATTAGGGAAAAAATTTGGTAAAAAATTGTGATAATTCCGCTAAATATCGTTTAAAGTCATTTTTATTGAACTAATCATACTTTTTATATTTTTATCGTTAAGTTCACATTATTTTACATCTAAAACACGTCTTTACAATACATTTGGGTGAATATAAAAGTTCGTAAAAAAATTTTGAAATACAGGTGATGAATCCGCTAAATATCGTCTTAAGTCATTTCTATTAAACTAATCATACTTTTTATATTTTTAACGTTAAGTTCACATTATTTTACATCTAAAACACGTATTTACAATACATTTGGGTGAATACAAAAAATAGAAAAAAAATTTGGGAAAAAAATGGTGATAATTCCGCTAAATATCGTTTAAAGTCATTTGTATTGAACTAATCGTACTTTTTATATTTTTATCGTTAAGTTCACATTATTTTACATCTTAAACACGTATTTACAATACATTTGGGTGAATACAAAAAATAGAAAAAAAATTTGGGAAAAAATTGGGTAAAAAATGGTGATAATTCCGCTAAATATCGTTTAAAGTCATTTCTATTAAACTAATCATACTTTTTATATTTTTATCGTTAAGTTCACATAAATTTACATCTAAAACACGTATTTACAATACATTTGGGTGAATACAAAAAATATAAAGAAAATTTGGGAAAAAATTGGGTAAAAAATGGTGATAATTCCGCTAAATATCGTTTAAAGTCATTTCTATTAAACTAATCATACTTTTTATATTTTTATCGTTAAGTTCACATAAATTTACATCTAAAACACGTCTTTACAATACATTTGGGTGAATATAAAAGGTCGTAAAAAAATTTTGAAATACAGGTGATGAATCCGCTAAATATCGTCTTAAGTCATTTCTATTAAACTAATCATACTTTTTATATTTTTAACGTTAAGTTCACATTATTTTACATCTAAAACACGTATTTACAATACATTTGGGTGAATACAAAAAATAGAAAAAAAATTTGGGAAAAAAATGGTGATAATTCCGCTAAATATCGTTTAAAGTCATTTGTATTGAACTAATCATACTTTTTATATTTTTAACGTTAAGTTCACATTATTTTACATCTAAAACACGTATTTACAATACATTTGGGTGAATACAAAAAATAGAAAAAAAATTAGGGAAAAAATTTGGTAAAAAATGGTGATAATTTCGCTAAATATCGATTAAAGTCATTTGTATTGAACTAATCATACTTTTTATATTTTTATCGTTAAGTTCACTTTATTTTACATCAATAACACGTCTTTACAATACATTTGGGTGAATATAAAAGGTCGTAAAAAAATTTTTAAATACAGGTGATGAATCCGCTAAATATCGTCTTAAGTCATTTCTATTAAACTAATCATACTTTTTATATTTTTAACGTTAAGTTCACATTATTTTACATCTAAAACACGTATTTACAATACATTTGGGTGAATACAAAAAATAGAAAAAAAATTTGGGAAAAAAATGGTGATAATTCCGCTAAATATCGTTTAAAGTCATTTGTATTGAACTAATCATACTTTTTATATTTTTATCGTTAAGTTCACATTATTTTACATCTAAAACACGTATTTACAATACATTTGGGTGAATACAAAAAATAGAAAAAAAATTTGGGAAAAAATTGGGTAAAAAATGGTGATAATTCCGCTAAATATCGTTTAAAGTCATTTGTATTGAACTAATCATACTTTTTATATTTTTATCGTTAAGTTCACATTATTTTACATCTAAAACACGTCTTTACAATACATTTGGGTGAATATAAAAGGTCGTAAAAAAATTTTGAAATACAGGTGATGAATCCGCTAAATATCGTCTTAAGTCATTTCTATTAAACTAATCATACTTTTTATATTTTTAACGTTAAGTTCACATTATTTTACATCTAAAACACGTATTTACAATACATTTGGGTAAATACAAAAAATAAAAAAAAAATTAGGGAAAAAATTTGGTAAAAAATTGTGATAATTCCGCTAAATATCGTTTAAAGTCATTTTTATTGAACTAATCATACTTTTTATATTTTTATCGTTAAGTTCACATTATTTTACATCTAAAACACGTCTTTACAATACATTTGGGTGAATATAAAAGTTCGTAAAAAAATTTTGAAATACAGGTGATGAATCCGCTAAATATCGTCTTAAGTCATTTCTATTAAACTAATCATACTTTTTATATTTTTAACGTTAAGTTCACATTATTTTACATCTAAAACACGTATTTACAATACATTTGGGTGAATACAAAAAATAGAAAAAAAATTTGGGAAAAAAATGGTGATAATTCCGCTAAATATCGTTTAAAGTCATTTGTATTGAACTAATCATACTTTTTATATTTTTATCGTTAAGTTCACATTATTTTACATCTTAAACACGTATTTACAATACATTTGGGTGAATACAAAAAATAGAAAAAAAATTTGGGAAAAAATTGGGTAAAAAATGGTGATAATTCCGCTAAATATCGTTTAAAGTCATTTCTATTAAACTAATCATACTTTTTATATTTTTATCGTTAAGTTCACATAAATTTACATCTAAAACACGTCTTTACAATACATTTGGGTGAATATAAAAGGTCGTAAAAAAATTTTGAAGTACAGGTGATGAATCCGCTAAATATCGTCTTAAGTCATTTCTATTACACTAATCATACTTTTTATATTTTTATCGTTAAGTTCACATTATTTTACATCTAAAACACGTATTTACAATACATTTGGGTGAATACAAAAAATAGAAAAAAAATTTGGGAAAAAAATGGTGATAATTCCGCTAAATATCGTTTAAAGTCATTTGTATTGAACTAATCATACTTTTTATATTTTTAGCGTTAAGTTCACATTATTTTACATCTAAAACACGTATTTACAATACATTTGGGTGAATACAAAAAATAGAAAAAAAATTTGGGAAAAAATTGGGTAAAAAATGGTGATAATTCCGCTAAATATCGTTTAAAGTCATTTGTATTGAACTAATCATACTTTTTATATTTTTATCGTTAAGTTCACATTATTTTACATCTAAAACACGTATTTACAATACATTTGGGTGAATACAAAAAATAGAAAAAAAATTTGGGAAAAAAATGGTGATAATTCCGCTAAATATCGTTTAAAGTCATTTGTATTGAACTAATCATACTTTTTATATTTTTAGCGTTAAGTTCACATTATTTTACATCTAAAACACGTCTTTACAATACATTTGGGTGAATATAAAAGGTCGTAAAAAAATTTTGAAATACAGGTGATGAATCCGCTAAATATCGTCTTAAGTCATTTCTATTAAACTAATCATACTTTTTATATTTTTAACGTTAAGTTCACATTATTTTACATCTAAAACACGTATTTACAATACATTTGGGTAAATACAAAAAATAAAAAAAAAATTAGGGAAAAAATTTGGTAAAAAATTGTGATAATTCCGCTAAATATCGTTTAAAGTCATTTTTATTGAACTAATCATACTTTTTATATTTTTATCGTTAAGTTCACATTATTTTACATCTAAAACACGTCTTTACAATACATTTGGGTGAATATAAAAGTTCGTAAAAAAATTTTGAAATACAGGTGATGAATCCGCTAAATATCGTCTTAAGTCATTTCTATTAAACTAATCATACTTTTTATATTTTTAACGTTAAGTTCACATTATTTTACATCTAAAACACGTATTTACAATACATTTGGGTGAATACAAAAAATAGAAAAAAAATTTGGGAAAAAAATGGTGATAATTCCGCTAAATATCGTTTAAAGTCATTTGTATTGAACTAATCATACTTTTTATATTTTTATCGTTAAGTTCACATTATTTTACATCTTAAACACGTATTTACAATACATTTGGGTGAATACAAAAAATAGAAAAAAAATTTGGGAAAAAATTGGGTAAAAAATGGTGATAATTCCGCTAAATATCGTTTAAAGTCATTTCTATTAAACTAATCATACTTTTTATATTTTTATCGTTAAGTTCACATAAATTTACATCTAAAACACGTCTTTACAATACATTTGGGTGAATATAAAAGGTCGTAAAAAAATTTTGAAGTACAGGTGATGAATCCGCTAAATATCGTCTTAAGTCATTTCTATTACACTAATCATACTTTTTATATTTTTATCGTTAAGTTCACATTATTTTACATCTAAAACACGTATTTACAATACATTTGGGTGAATACAAAAAATAGAAAAAAAATTTGGGAAAAAAATGGTGATAATTCCGCTAAATATCGTTTAAAGTCATTTGTATTGAACTAATCATACTTTTTATATTTTTAGCGTTAAGTTCACATTATTTTACATCTAAAACACGTATTTACAATACATTTGGGTGAATACAAAAAATAGAAAAAAAATTTGGGAAAAAATTGGGTAAAAAATGGTGATAATTCCGCTAAATATCGTTTAAAGTCATTTGTATTGAACTAATCATACTTTTTATATTTTTATCGTTAAGTTCACATTATTTTACATCTAAAACACGTATTTACAATACATTTGGGTGAATACAAAAAATAGAAAAAAAATTTGGGAAAAAAATGGTGATAATTCCGCTAAATATCGTTTAAAGTCATTTGTATTGAACTAATCATACTTTTTATATTTTTAGCGTTAAGTTCACATTATTTTACATCTAAAACACGTATTTACAATACATTTGGGTGAATACAAAAAATAGAAAAAAAATTTGGGAAAAAATTGGGTAAAAAATGGTGATAATTCCGCTAAATATCGATTAAAGTCATTTGTATTGAACTAATCATACTTTTTATATTTTTATCGTTAAGTTCACATTATTTTACATCTAAAACACGTCTTTACAATACATTTGGGTGAATATAAAAGGTCGTAAAAAAATTTTGAAGTACAGGTGATGAATCCGCTAAATATCGTCTTAAGTCATTTCTATTACACTAATCATACTTTTTATATTTTTATCGTTAAGTTCACATTATTTTACATCTAAAACACGTATTTACAATACATTTGGGTGAATACAAAAAATAGAAAAAAAATTTGGGAAAAAAATGGTGATAATTCCGCTAAATATCGTTTAAAGTCATTTGTATTGAACTAATCATACTTTTTATATTTTTAGCGTTAAGTTCACATTATTTTACATCTAAAACACGTATTTACAATACATTTGGGTGAATACAAAAAATAGAAAAAAAATTTGGGAAAAAATTGGGTAAAAAATGGTGATAATTCCGCTAAATATCGTTTAAAGTCATTTGTATTGAACTAATCATACTTTTTATATTTTTATCGTTAAGTTCACATTATTTTACATCTAAAACACGTATTTACAATACATTTGGGTGAATACAAAAAATAGAAAAAAAATTTGGGAAAAAAATGGTGATAATTCCGCTAAATATCGTTTAAAGTCATTTGTATTGAACTAATCATACTTTTTATATTTTTAGCGTTAAGTTCACATTATTTTACATCTAAAACACGTATTTACAATACATTTGGGTGAATACAAAAAATAGAAAAAAAATTTGGGAAAAAATTGGGTAAAAAATGGTGATAATTCCGCTAAATATCGATTAAAGTCATTTGTATTGAACTAATCATACTTTTTATATTTTTATCGTTAAGTTCACATTATTTTACATCTAAAACACGTCTTTACAATACATTTGGGTGAATATAAAAGGTCGTAAAAAAATTTTGAAATACAGGTGATGAATCCGCTAAATATCGTCTTAAGTCATTTCTATTAAACTAATCATACTTTTTATATTTTTAACGTTAAGTTCACATTATTTTACATCTAAAACACGTATTTACAATACATTTGGGTGAATACAAAAAATAGAAAAAAAATTTGGGAAAAAAATGGTGATAATTCCGCTAAATATCGTTTAAAGTCATTTGTATTGAACTAATCATACTTTTTATATTTTTATCGTTAAGTTCACATTATTTTACATCTAAAACACGTATTTACAATACATTTGGGTGAATACAAAAAATAGAAAAAAAATTTGGGAAAAAAATGGTGATAATTCCGCTAAATATCGTTTAAAGTCATTTGTATTGAACTAATCATACTTTTTATATTTTTAGCGTTAAGTTCACATTATTTTACATCTAAAACACGTATTTACAATACATTTGGGTGAATACAAAAAATAGAAAAAAAATTTGGGAAAAAATTGGGTAAAAAATGGTGATAATTCCGCTAAATATCGATTAAAGTCATTTGTATTGAACTAATCATACTTTTTATATTTTTATCGTTAAGTTCACATTATTTTACATCTAAAACACGTCTTTACAATACATTTGGGTGAATATAAAAGGTCGTAAAAAAATTTTGAAATACAGGTGATGAATCCGCTAAATATCGTCTTAAGTCATTTCTATTAAACTAATCATACTTTTTATATTTTTAACGTTAAGTTCACATTATTTTACATCGAAAACACGTATTTACAATACATTTGGGTGAATACAAAAAATAGAAAAAAAATTTGGGAAAAAAATGGTGATAATTCCGCTAAATATCGTTTAAAGTCATTTGTATTGAACTAATCATACTTTTTATATTTTTATCGTTAAGTTCACATTATTTTACATCTAAAACACGTATTTACAATACATTTGGGTGAATACAAAAAATAGAAAAAAAATTTGGGAAAAAATTGGGTAAAAAATGGTGATGAATCCGCTAAATATCGTCTTAAGGCATTTCTATTAAACTAATCATACTTTTTATATTTTTAACGTTAAGTTCACTTTATTTTACATCAATAACACGTCTTTACAATACATTTGGGTGAATATAAAAGGTCGTAAAAAAATTTTGAAATACAGGTGATGAATCCGCTAAATATCGTCTTAAGTCATTTCTATTAAACTAATCATACTTTTTATATTTTTATCGTTAAGTTCACATTATTTTACATCTAAAACACGTATTTACAATACATTTGGGTGAATACAAAAAATAGAAAAAAAATTTGGGAAAAAATTGGGTAAAAAATGGTGATAATTCCGCTAAATATCGTTTAAAGTCATTTGTATTGAACTAATCATACTTTTTATATTTTTATCGTTAAGTTCACATTATTTTACATCTAAAACACGTCTTTACAATACATTTGGGTGAATATAAAAGGTCGTAAAAAAATTTTGAAATACAGGTGATGAATCCGCTAAATATCGTCTTAAGTCATTTCTATTAAACTAATCATACTTTTTATATTTTTAACGTTAAGTTCACATTATTTTACATCTAAAACACGTATTTACAATACATTTGGGTAAATACAAAAAATAAAAAAAAAATTAGGGAAAAAATTTGGTAAAAAATTGTGATAATTCCGCTAAATATCGTTTAAAGTCATTTTTATTGAACTAATCATACTTTTTATATTTTTATCGTTAAGTTCACATTATTTTACATCTAAAACACGTCTTTACAATACATTTGGGTGAATATAAAAGTTCGTAAAAAAATTTTGAAATACAGGTGATGAATCCGCTAAATATCGTCTTAAGTCATTTCTATTAAACTAATTATACTTTTTATATTTTTAACGTTAAGTTCACATTATTTTACATCTAAAACACGTATTTACAATACATTTGGGTGAATACAAAAAATAGAAAAAAAATTTGGGAAAAAAATGGTGATAATTCCGCTAAATATCGTTTAAAGTCATTTGTATTGAACTAATCATACTTTTTATATTTTTATCGTTAAGTTCACATTATTTTACATCTTAAACACGTATTTACAATACATTTGGGTGAATACAAAAAATAGAAAAAAAATTTGGGAAAAAATTGGGTAAAAAATGGTGATAATTCCGCTAAATATCGTTTAAAGTCATTTCTATTAAACTAATCATACTTTTTATATTTTTATCGTTAAGTTCACATTATTTTACATCTAAAACACGTCTTTACAATACATTTGGGTGAATATAAAAGGTCGTAAAAAAATTTTGAAATACAGGTGATGAATCCGCTAAATATCGTCTTAAGTCATTTCTATTAAACTAATCATACTTTTTATATTTTTATCGTTAAGTTCACATTATTTTACATCTAAAACACGTATTTACAATACATTTGGGTGAATACAAAAAATAGAAAAAAAATTAGGGAAAAAATTTGGTAAAAAATGGTAATAATTTCGCTAAATATCGTTTAAAGTCATTTGTATTGAACTAATCATACTTTTTATATTTTTATCGTTAAGTTCACATTATTTTACATCTAAAACACGTCTATACAATACATTTGGGTGAATATAAATGGTCGTAAAAAAATTTTGAAATACAGGTGATGAATCCGCTAAATATCGTCTTAAGTCATTTCTTTTAAACTAATCATACTTTTTATATTTTTATCGTTAAGTTCACATTATTTTACATCTAAAACACGTATTTACAATACATTTGGGTGAATACAAAAAATAGAAAAAAAATTTGGGAAAAAATTGGGTAAAAAATGGTGATAATTCCGCTAAATATCGTTTAAAGTCATTTGTATTGAACTAATCATACTTTTTATATTTTTAGCGTTAAGTTCACATTATTTTACATCTAAAACACGTATTTACAATACATTTGGGTGAATACAAAAAATAGAAAAAAAATTTGGGAAAAAATTTGGTAAAAAATGGTAATAATTTCGCTAAATATCGATTAAAGTCATTTGTATTGAACTAATCATACTTTATATATTTTTATCGTTAAGTTCACTTTATTTTACATCAATAACACGTCTTTACAATACATTTGGGTGAATATAAAAGGTCGTAAAAAAATTTTGAAATACAGGTGATGAATCCGCTAAATATCGTCTTAAGTCATTTCTATTAAACTAATCATACTTTTTATATTTTTAACGTTAAGTTCACATTATTTTACATCTAAAACACGTATTTACAATACATTTGGGTGAATACAAAAAATAGAAAAAAAATTTGGGAAAAAATTGGGTAATAAATGGTGATAATTCCGCTAAATATCGTTTAAAGTCATTTGTATTGAACTAATCATACTTTTTATATTTTTATCGTTAAGTTCACATTATTTTACATCTAAAACACGTCTATACAATACATTTGGGTGAATATAAAAGGTCGTAAAAAAATTTTGAAATACAGGTGATGAATCCGCTAAATATCGTCTTAAGTCATTTCTTTTAAACTAATCATACTTTTTATATTTTTATCGTTAAGTTCACATTATTTTACATCTAAAACACGTATTTACAATACATTTGGGTGAATACAAAAAATAGAAAAAAAATTTGGGAAAAAATTGGGTAAAAAATGGTGATAATTCCGCTAAATATCGTTTAAAGTCATTTGTATTGAACTAATCATACTTTTTATATTTTTAGCGTTAAGTTCACATTATTTTACATCTAAAACACGTATTTACAATACATTTGGGTGAATACAAAAAATAGAAAAAAAATTTGGGAAAAAATTGGGTAAAAAATGGTGATAATTCCGCTAAATATCGATTAAAGTCATTTGTATTGAACTAATCATACTTTTTATATTTTTATCGTTAAGTTCACATTATTTTACATCTAAAACACGTCTTTACAATACATTTGGGTGAATATAAAAGGTCGTAAAAAAATTTTGAAATACAGGTGATGAATCCGCTAAATATCGTCTTAAGTCATTTCTATTAAACTAATCATACTTTTTATATTTTTAACGTTAAGTTCACATTATTTTACATCTAAAATACGTATTTACAATACATTTGGGTAAATACAAAAAATAAAAAAAAAATTAGGGAAAAAATTTGGTAAAAAATTGTGATAATTCCGCTAAATATCGTTTAAAGTCATTTTTATTGAACTAATCATACTTTTTATATTTTTATCGTTAAGTTCACATTATTTTACATCTAAAACACGTCTTTACAATACATTTGGGTGAATATAAAAGTTCGTAAAAAAATTTTGAAATACAGGTGATGAATCCGCTAAATATCGTCTTAAGTCATTTCTATTAAACTAATCATACTTTTTATATTTTTAACGTTAAGTTCACATTATTTTACATCTAAAACACGTATTTACAATACATTTGGGTGAATACAAAAAATAGAAAAAAAATTTGGGAAAAAAATGGTGATAATTCCGCTAAATATCGTTTAAAGTCATTTGTATTGAACTAATCATACTTTTTATATTTTTATCGTTAAGTTCACATTATTTTACATCTTAAACACGTATTTACAATACATTTGGGTGAATACAAAAAATAGAAAAAAAATTTGGGAAAAAATTGGGTAAAAAATGGTGATAATTCCGCTAAATATCGTTTAAAGTCATTTCTATTAAACTAATCATACTTTTTATATTTTTATCGTTAAGTTCACATAAATTTACATCTAAAACACGTCTTTACAATACATTTGGGTGAATATAAAAGGTCGTAAAAAAATTTTGAAGTACAGGTGATGAATCCGCTAAATATCGTCTTAAGTCATTTCTATTACACTAATCATACTTTTTATATTTTTATCGTTAAGTTCACATTATTTTACATCTAAAACACGTATTTACAATACATTTGGGTGAATACAAAAAATAGAAAAAAAATTTGGGAAAAAAATGGTGATAATTCCGCTAAATATCGTTTAAAGTCATTTGTATTGAACTAATCATACTTTTTATATTTTTAGCGTTAAGTTCACATTATTTTACATCTAAAACACGTATTTACAATACATTTGGGTGAATACAAAAAATAGAAAAAAAATTTGGGAAAAAATTGGGTAAAAAATGGTGATAATTCCGCTAAATATCGTTTAAAGTCATTTGTATTGAACTAATCATACTTTTTATATTTTTATCGTTAAGTTCACATTATTTTACATCTAAAACACGTATTTACAATACATTTGGGTGAATACAAAAAATAGAAAAAAAATTTGGGAAAAAAATGGTGATAATTCCGCTAAATATCGTTTAAAGTCATTTGTATTGAACTAATCATACTTTTTATATTTTTAGCGTTAAGTTCACATTATTTTACATCTAAAACACGTCTTTACAATACATTTGGGTGAATATAAAAGGTCGTACAAAAATTTTGAAATACAGGTGATGAATCCGCTAAATATCGTCTTAAGTCATTTCTATTAAACTAATCATACTTTTTATATTTTTAACGTTAAGTTCACATTATTTTACATCTAAAACACGTATTTACAATACATTTGGGTAAATACAAAAAATAAAAAAAAAATTAGGGAAAAAATTTGGTAAAAAATTGTGATAATTCCGCTAAATATCGTTTAAAGTCATTTTTATTGAACTAATCATACTTTTTATATTTTTATCGTTAAGTTCACATTATTTTACATCTAAAACACGTCTTTACAATACATTTGGGTGAATATAAAAGTTCGTAAAAAAATTTTGAAATACAGGTGATGAATCCGCTAAATATCGTCTTAAGTCATTTCTATTAAACTAATCATACTTTTTATATTTTTATCGTTAAGTTCACATTATTTTACATCTAAAACACGTATTTACAATACATTTGGGTGAATACAAAAAATAGAAAAAAAATTTGGGAAAAAAATGGTGATAATTCCGCTAAATATCGTTTAAAGTCATTTGTATTGAACTAATCATACTTTTTATATTTTTATCGTTAAGTTCACATTATTTTACATCTTAAACACGTATTTACAATACATTTGGGTGAATACAAAAAATAGAAAAAAAATTTGGGAAAAAATTGGGTAAAAAATGGTGATAATTCCGCTAAATATCGTTTAAAGTCATTTCTATTAAACTAATCATACTTTTTATATTTTTATCGTTAAGTTCACATAAATTTACATCTAAAACACGTCTTTACAATACATTTGGGTGAATATAAAAGGTCGTAAAAAAATTTTGAAATACAGGTGATGAATCCGCTAAATATCGTCTTAAGTCATTTCTATTACACTAATCATACTTTTTATATTTTTATCGTTAAGTTCACATTATTTTACATCTAAAACACGTATTTACAATACATTTGGGTGAATACAAAAAATAGAAAAAAAAT
Source organism: Diuraphis noxia (assembly GCF_037042655.1). NCBI lineage: Eukaryota > Metazoa > Arthropoda > Insecta > Hemiptera > Aphididae > Diuraphis > Diuraphis noxia. Next base: position 51,922,700 of record NW_028301715.1, read on the forward strand.
TTGGGAAAAAAATGGTGATAATTCCGCTAAATATCGTTTAAAGTCATTTGTATTGAACTAATCATACTTTTTATATTTTTAGCGTTAAGTTCACATTATTTTACATCTAAAACACGTATTTACAATACATTTGGGTGAATACAAAAAATAGAAAAAAAATTTGGGAAAAAATTGGGTAAAAAATGGTGATAATTCCGCTAAATATCGTTTAAAGTCATTTGTATTGAACTAATCATACTTTTTATATTTTTATCGTTAAGTTCACATTATTTTACATCTAAAACACGTATTTACAATACATTTGGGTGAATACAAAAAATAGAAAAAAAATTTGGGAAAAAAATGGTGATAATTCCGCTAAATATCGTTTAAAGTCATTTGTATTGAACTAATCATACTTTTTATATTTTTAGCGTTAAGTTCACATTATTTTACATCTAAAACACGTATTTACAATACATTTGGGTGAATACAAAAAATAGAAAAAAAATTTGGGAAAAAATTGGGTAAAAAATGGTGATAATTCCGCTAAATATCGATTAAAGTCATTTGTATTGAACTAATCATACTTTTTATATTTTTATCGTTAAGTTCACATTATTTTACATCTAAAACACGTCTTTACAATACATTTGGGTGAATATAAAAGGTCGTAAAAAAATTTTGAAATACAGGTGATGAATCCGCTAAATATCGTCTTAAGTCATTTCTATTAAACTAATCATACTTTTTATATTTTTATCGTTAAGTTCACTTTATTTTACATCAATAACACGTCTTTACAATACATTTGGGTGAATATAAAAGGTCGTAAAAAAATTTTGAAATACAGGTGATGAATCCGCTAAATATCGTCTTAAGTCATTTCTTTTAAACTAATCATACTTTTTATATTTTTATCGTTAAGTTCACATTATTTTACATCTAAAACACGTATTTACAATACATTTGGGTGAATACAAAAAATAGAAAAAAAATTTGGGAAAAAATTGGGTAAAAAATGGTGATAATTCCGCTAAATATCGTTTAAAGTCATTTGTATTGAACTAATCATACTTTTTATATTTTTATCGTTAAGTTCACATTATTTTACATCTAAAACACGTCTTTACAATACATTTGGGTGAATATAAAAGGTCGTAAAAAAATTTTGAAATACAGGTGATGAATCCGCTAAATATCGTCTTAAGTCATTTCTATTAAACTAATCATACTTTTTATATTTTTAACGTTAAGTTCACATTATTTTACATCTAAAACACGTATTTACAATACATTTGGGTAAATACAAAAAATAAAAAAAAAATTAGGGAAAAAATTTGGTAAAAAATTGTGATAATTCCGCTAAATATCGTTTAAAGTCATTTTTATTGAACTAATCATACTTTTTATATTTTTATCGTTAAGTTCACATTATTTTACATCTAAAACACGTCTTTACAATACATTTGGGTGAATATAAAAGTTCGTAAAAAAATTTTGAAATACAGGTGATGAATCCGCTAAATATCGTCTTAAGTCATTTCTATTAAACTAATCATACTTTTTATATTTTTAACGTTAAGTTCACATTAATTTACATCTAAAACACGTATTTACAATACATTTGGGTGAATACAAAAAATAGAAAAAAAATTTGGGAAAAAAATGGTGATAATTCCGCTAAATATCGTTTAAAGTCATTTGTATTGAACTAATCATACTTTTTATATTTTTATCGTTAAGTTCACATTATTTTACATATTAAACACGTATTTACAATACATTTGGGTGAATACAAAAAATAGAAAAAAAATTTGGGAAAAAATTGGGTAAAAAATGGTGATAATTCCGCTAAATATCGTTTAAAGTCATTTCTATTAAACTAATCATACATTTTATATTTTTATCGTTAAGTTCACATAAATTTACATCTAAAACACGTCTTTACAATACATTTGGGTGAATATAAAAGGTCGTAAAAAAATTTTGAAGTACAGGTGATGAATCCGCTAAATATCGTCTTAAGTCATTTCTATTACACTAATCATACTTTTTATATTTTTATCGTTAAGTTCACATTATTTTACATCTAAAACACGTATTTACAATACATTTGGGTGAATACAAAAAATAGAAAAAAAATTTGGGAAAAAAATGGTGATAATTCCGCTAAATATCGTTTAAAGTCATTTGTATTGAACTAATCATACTTTTTATATTTTTAGCGTTAAGTTCACATTATTTTACATCTAAAACACGTATTTACAATACATTTGGGTGAATACAAAAAATAGAAAAAAAATTTGGGAAAAAATTAGGTAAAAAATGGTGATAATTCCGCTAAATATCGATTAAAGTCATTTGTATTGAACTAATCATACTTTTTATATTTTTATCGTTAAGTTCACATTATTTTACATCTAAAACACGTCTTTACAATACATTTGGGTGAATATAAAAGGTCGTAAAAAAATTTTGAAATACAGGTGATGAATCCGCTAAATATCGTCTTAAGTAATTTCTATTAAACTAATCATACTTTTTATATTTTTATCGTTAAGTTCACATTATTTTACATCTAAAACACGTATTTACAATACATTTGGGTGAATACAAAAAATAGAAAAAAAATTTGGGAAAAAATTGGGTAAAAAATGGTGATAATTCCGCTAAATATCGTTTAAAGTCATTTGTATTGAACTAATCATACTTTTTATATTTTTATCGTTAAGTTCACATTATTTTACATCTAAAACACGTCTTTACAATACATTTGGGTGAATATAAAAGGTCGTACAAAAATTTTGAAATACAGGTGATGAATCCGCTAAATATCGTCTTAAGTCATTTCTATTAAACTAATCATACTTTTTATATTTTTAACGTTAAGTTCACATTATTTTACATCTAAAACACGTATTTACAATACATTTGGGTAAATACAAAAAATAAAAAAAAAATTAGGGAAAAAATTTGGTAAAAAATTGTGATAATTCCGCTAAATATCGTTTAAAGTCATTTTTATTGAACTAATCATACTTTTTATATTTTTATCGTTAAGTTCACATTATTTTACATCTAAAACACGTCTTTACAATACATTTGGGTGAATATAAAAGTTCGTAAAAAAATTTTGAAATACAGGTGATGAATCCGCTAAATATCGTCTTAAGTCATTTCTATTAAACTAATCATACTTTTTATATTTTTAACGTTAAGTTCACATTATTTTACATCTAAAACACGTATTTACAATACATTTGGGTGAATACAAAAAATAGAAAAAAAATTTGGGAAAAAAATGGTGATAATTCCGCTAAATATCGTTTAAAGTCATTTGTATTGAACTAATCATACTTTTTATATTTTTATCGTTAAGTTCACATTATTTTACATCTTAAACACGTATTTACAATACATTTGGGTGAATACAAAAAATAGAAAAAAAATTTGGGAAAAAATTGGGTAAAAAATGGTGATAATTCCGCTAAATATCGTTTAAAGTCATTTCTATTAAACTAATCATACTTTTTATATTTTTATCGTTAAGTTCACATAAATTTACATCTAAAACACGTCTTTACAATACATTTGGGTGAATATAAAAGGTCGTAAAAAAATTTTGAAATACAGGTGATGAATCCGCTAAATATCGTCTTAAGTCATTTCTATTACACTAATCATACTTTTTATATTTTTATCGTTAAGTTCACATTATTTTACATCTAAAACACGTATTTACAATACATTTGGGTGAATACAAAAAATAGAAAAAAAATTTGGGAAAAAAATGGTGATAATTCCGCTAAATATCGTTTAAAGTCATTTGTATTGAACTAATCATACTTTTTATATTTTTATCGTTAAGTTCACATTATTTTACATCTAAAACACGTCTTTACAATACATTTGGGTGAATATAAAAGGTCGTAAAAAAATTTTGAAATACAGGTGATGAATCCGCTAAATATCGTCTTAAGTCATTTCTATTAAACTAATCATACTTTTTATATTTTTAACGTTAAGTTCACATTATTTTACATCTAAAACACGTATTTACAATACATTTGGGTAAATACAAAAAATAAAAAAAAAATTAGGGAAAAAATTTGGTAAAAAATTGTGATAATTCCGCTAAATATCGTTTAAAGTCATTTTTATTGAACTAATCATACTTTTTATATTTTTATCGTTAAGTTCACATTATTTTACATCTAAAACACGTCTTTACAATACATTTGGGTGAATATAAAAGTTCGTAAAAAAATTTTGAAATACAGGTGATGAATCCGCTAAATATCGTCTTAAGTCATTTCTATTAAACTAATCATACTTTTTATATTTTTAACGTTAAGTTCACATTATTTTACATCTAAAACACGTATTTACAATACATTTGGGTGAATACAAAAAATAGAAAAAAAATTTGGGAAAAAAATGGTGATAATTCCGCTAAATATCGTTTAAAGTCATTTGTATTGAACTAATCATACTTTTTATATTTTTATCGTTAAGTTCACATTATTTTACATCTAAAACACGTATTTACAATACATTTGGGTGAATACAAAAAATAGAAAAAAAATTTGGGAAAAAATTGGGTAAAAAATGGTATTAATTTCGCTAAATATCGATTAAAGTCATTTGTATTGAACTAATCATACTTTTTATATTTTTATCGTTAAGTTCACTTTATTTTACATCAATAACACGTCTTTACAATACATTTGGGTGAATATAAAAGGTCGTAAAAAAATTTTGAAATACAGGTGATGAATCCGCTAAATATCGTCTTAAGTCATTTCTATTAAACTAATCATACTTTTTATATTTTTAGCGTTAAGTTCACATTATTTTACATCTAAAACACGTATTTACAATACATTTGGGTGAATACAAAAAATAGAAAAAAAATTTGGGAAAAAATTGGGTAAAAAATGGTGATAATTCCGCTAAATATCGATTAAAGTCATTTGTATTGAACTAATCATACTTTTTATATTTTTATCGTTAAGTTCACATTATTTTACATCTAAAACACGTCTTTACAATACATTTGGGTGAATATAAAAGGTCGTAAAAAAATTTTGAAATACAGGTGATGAATCCGCTAAATATCGTCTTAAGTCATTTCTATTAAACTAATCATACTTTTTATATTTTTAACGTTAAGTTCACATTATTTTACATCTAAAACACGTATTTACAATACATTTGGGTGAATACAAAAAATAGAAAAAAAATTTGGGAAAAAAATGGTGATAATTCCGCTAAATATCGTTTAAAGTCATTTGTATTGAACTAATCATACTTTTTATATTTTTATCGTTAAGTTCACATTATTTTACATCTAAAACACGTATTTACAATACATTTGGGTGAATACAAAAAATAGAAAAAAAATTTGGGAAAAAATTGGGTAAAAAATGGTGATAATTCCGCTAAATATCGTTTAAAGTCATTTGTATTGAACTAATCATACTTTTTATATTTTTATCGTTAAGTTCACATTATTTTACATCTAAAACACGTCTTTACAATACATTTGGGTGAATATAAAAGGTCGTAAAAAAATTTTGAAATACAGGTGATGAATCCGCTAAATATCGTCTTAAGTCATTTCTATTAAACTAATCATACTTTTTATATTTTTATCGTTAAGTTCACTTTATTTTACATCAATAACACGTCTTTACAATACATTTGGGTGAATATAAAAGGTCGTAAAAAAATTTTGAAATACAGGTGATGAATCCGCTAAATATCGTCTTAAGTCATTTCTATTAAACTAATCATACTTTTTATATTTTTATCGTTAAGTTCACATTATTTTACATCTAAAACACGTATTTACAATACATTTGGGTGAATACAAAAAATAGAAAAAAAATTTGGGAAAAAAATGGTGATAATTCCGCTAAATATCGTTTAAAGTCATTTGTATTGAACTAATCATACTTTTTATATTTTTAGCGTTAAGTTCACATTATTTTACATCTAAAACACGTATTTACAATACATTTGGGTGAATACAAAAAATAGAAAAAAAATTTGGGAAAAAATTGGGTAAAAAATGGTGATAATTCCGCTAAATATCGATTAAAGTCATTTGTATTGAACTAATCATACTTTTTATATTTTTATCGTTAAGTTCACATTATTTTACATCTAAAACACGTCTTTACAATACATTTGGGTGAATATAAAAGGTCGTAAAAAAATTTTGAAATACAGGTGATGAATCCGCTAAATATCGTCTTAAGTCATTTCTATTAAACTAATCATACTTTTTATATTTTTATCGTTAAGTTCACATTATTTTACATCTAAAACACGTATTTACAATACATTTGGGTGAATACAAAAAATAGAAAAAAAATTTGGGAAAAAATTGGGTAAAAAATGGTAATAATTTCGCTAAATATCGATTAAAGCCATTTGTATTGAACTAATCATACTTTTTATATTTTTATCGTTAAGTTCACTTTATTTTACATCAATAACACGTCTTTACAATACATTTGGGTGAATATAAAAGGTCGTAAAAAAATTTTGAAATACAGGTGATGAATCCGCTAAATATCGTCTTAAGTCATTTCTATTAAACTAATCATACTTTTTATATTTTTAGCGTTAAGTTCACATTATTTTACATCTAAAACACGTATTTACAATACATTTGGGTGAATACAAAAAATAGAAAAAAAATTTGGGAAAAAATTGGGTAAAAAATGGTGATAATTCCGCTAAATATCGATTAAAGTCATTTGTATTGAACTAATCATACTTTTTATATTTTTATCGTTAAGTTCACATTATTTTACATCTAAAACACGTCTTTACAATATATTTGGGTGAATATAAAAGGTCGTAAAAAAATTTTGAAATACAGGTGATGAATCCGCTAAATATCGTCTTAAGTCATTTCTATTAAACTAATCATACTTTTTATATTTTTAACGTTAAGTTCACATTATTTTACATCTAAAACACGTATTTACAATACATTTGGGTGAATACAAAAAATAGAAAAAAAATTTGGGAAAAAAATGGTGATAATTCCGCTAAATATCGTTTAAAGTCATTTGTATTGAACTAATCATACTTTTTATATTTTTATCGTTAAGTTCACATTATTTTACATCTAAAACACGTATTTACAATACATTTGGGTGAATACAAAAAATAGAAAAAAAATTTGGGAAAAAATTGGGTAAAAAATGGTGATAATTCCGCTAAATATCGTTTAAAGTCATTTGTATTGAACTAATCATACTTTTTATATTTTTATCGTTAAGTTCACATTATTTTACATCTAAAACACGTCTTTACAATACATTTGGGTGAATATAAAAGGTCGTAAAAAAATTTTGAAATACAGGTGATGAATCCGCTAAATATCGTCTTAAGTCATTTCTATTAAACTAATCATACTTTTTATATTTTTATCGTTAAGTTCACTTTATTTTACATCAATAACACGTCTTTACAATACATTTGGGTGAATATAAAAGGTCGTAAAAAAATTTTGAAATACAGGTGATGAATCCGCTAAATATCGTCTTAAGTCATTTCTATTAAACTAATCATACTTTTTATATTTTTATCGTTAAGTTCACATTATTTTACATCTAAAACACGTATTTACAATACATTTGGGTGAATACAAAAAATAGAAAAAAAATTTGGGAAAAAATTGGGTAAAAAATGGTGATAATTCCGCTAAATATCGTTTAAAGTCATTTGTATTGAACTAATCATACTTTTTATATTTTTATCGTTAAGTTCACATTATTTTACATCTAAAACACGTCTTTACAATACATTTGGGTGAATATAAAAGGTCGTAAAAAAATTTTGAAATACAGGTGATGAATCCGCTAAATATCGTCTTAAGTCATTTCTATTAAACTAATCATACTTTTTATATTTTTAACGTTAAGTTCACATTATTTTACATCTAAAACACGTATTTACAATACATTTGGGTAAATACAAAAAATAAAAAAAAAATTAGGGAAAAAATTTGGTAAAAAATTGTGATAATTCCGCTAAATATCGTTTAAAGTCATTTTTATTGAACTAATCATACTTTTTATATTTTTATCGTTAAGTTCACATTATTTTACATCTAAAACACGTCTTTACAATACATTTGGGTGAATATAAAAGTTCGTAAAAAAATTTTGAAATACAGGTGATGAATCCGCTAAATATCGTCTTAAGTCATTTCTATTAAACTAATCATACTTTTTATATTTTTAACGTTAAGTTCACATTATTTTACATCTAAAACACGTATTTACAATACATTTGGGTGAATACAAAAAATAGAAAAAAAATTTGGGAAAAAAATGGTGATAATTCCGCTAAATATCGTTTAAAGTCATTTGTATTGAACTAATCATACTTTTTATATTTTTATCGTTAAGTTCACATTATTTTACATCTAAAACACGTATTTACAATACATTTGGGTGAATACAAAAAATAGAAAAAAAATTTGGGAAAAAATTGGGTAAAAAATGGTAATAATTTCGCTAAATATCGATTAAAGTCATTTGTATTGAACTAATCATACTTTTTATATTTTTATCGTTAAGTTCACTTTATTTTACATCAATAACACGTCTTTACAATACATTTGGGTGAATATAAAAGGTCGTAAAAAAATTTTGAAATACAGGTGATGAATCCGCTAAATATCGTCTTAAGTCATTTCTATTAAACTAATCATACTTTTTATATTTTTAGCGTTAAGTTCACATTATTTTACATCTAAAACACGTATTTACAATACATTTGGGTGAATACAAAAAATAGAAAAAAAATTTGGGAAAAAATTGGGTAAAAAATGGTGATAATTCCGCTAAATATCGATTAAAGTCATTTGTATTGAACTAATCATACTTTTTATATTTTTATCGTTAAGTTCACATTATTTTACATCTAAAACACGTCTTTACAATACATTTGGGTGAATATAAAAGGTCGTAAAAAAATTTTGAAATACAGGTGATGAATCCGCTAAATATCGTCTTAAGTCATTTCTATTAAACTAATCATACTTTTTATATTTTTATCGTTAAGTTCACATTATTTTACATCTAAAACACGTATTTACAATACATTTGGGTGAATACAAAAAATAGAAAAAAAATTTGGGAAAAAATTGGGTAAAAAATGGTAATAATTTCGCTAAATATCGATTAAAGTCATTTGTATTGAACTAATCATACTTTTTATATTTTTATCGTTAAGTTCACTTTATTTTACATCAATAACACGTCTTTACAATACATTTGGGTGAATATAAAAGGTCGTAAAAAAATTTTGAAATACAGGTGATGAATCCGCTAAATATCGTCTTAAGTCATTTCTATTAAACTAATCATACTTTTTATATTTTTAGCGTTAAGTTCACATTATTTTACATCTAAAACACGTATTTACAATACATTTGGGTGAATACAAAAAATAGAAAAAAAATTTGGGAAAAAATTGGGTAAAAAATGGTGATAATTCCGCTAAATATCGATTAAAGTCATTTGTATTGAACTAATCATACTTTTTATATTTTTATCGTTAAGTTCACATTATTTTACATCTAAAACACGTCTTTACAATACATTTGGGTGAATATAAAAGGTCGTAAAAAAATTTTGAAATACAGGTGATGAATCCGCTAAATATCGTCTTAAGTCATTTCTATTAAACTAATCATACTTTTTATATTTTTAACGTTAAGTTCACATTATTTTACATCTAAAACACGTATTTACAATACATTTGGGTGAATACAAAAAATAGAAAAAAAATTTGGGAAAAAAATGGTGATAATTCCGCTAAATATCGTTTAAAGTCATTTGTATTGAACTAATCATACTTTTTATATTTTTATCGTTAAGTTCACATTATTTTACATCTAAAACACGTATTTACAATACATTTGGGTGAATACAAAAAATAGAAAAAAAATTTGGGAAAAAATTGGGTAAAAAATGGTAATAATTTCGCTAAATATCGATTAAAGTCATTTGTATTGAACTAATCATACTTTTTATATTTTTATCGTTAAGTTCACTTTATTTTACATCAATAACACGTCTTTACAATACATTTGGGTGAATATAAAAGGTCGTAAAAAAAATTTGAAATACAGGTGATGAATCCGCTAAATATCGTCTTAAGTCATTTCTATTAAACTAATCATACTTTTTATATTTTTAGCGTTAAGTTCACATTATTTTACATCTAAAACACGTATTTACAATACATTTGGGTGAATACAAAAAATAGAAAAAAAATTTGGGAAAAAATTGGGTAAAAAATGGTAATAATTTCGCTAAATATCGATTAAAGCCATTTGTATTGAACTAATCATACTTTTTATATTTTTATCGTTAAGTTCACTTTATTTTACATCAATAACACGTCTTTACAATACATTTGGGTGAATATAAAAGGTCGTAAAAAAATTTTGAAATACAGGTGATGAATCCGCTAAATATCGTCTTAAGTCATTTCTATTAAACTAATCATACTTTTTATATTTTTAGCGTTAAGTTCACATTATTTTACATCTAAAACACGTATTTACAATACATTTGGGTGAATACAAAAAATAGAAAAAAAATTTGGGAAAAAATTGGGTAAAAAATGGTGATAATTCCGCTAAATATCGATTAAAGTCATTTGTATTGAACTAATCATACTTTTTATATTTTTATCGTTAAGTTCACATTATTTTACATCTAAAACACGTCTTTACAATATATTTGGGTGAATATAAAAGGTCGTAAAAAAATTTTGAAATACAGGTGATGAATCCGCTAAATATCGTCTTAAGTCATTTCTATTAAACTAATCATACTTTTTATATTTTTAACGTTAAGTTCACATTATTTTACATCTAAAACACGTATTTACAATACATTTGGGTGAATACAAAAAATAGAAAAAAAATTTGGGAAAAAAATGGTGATAATTCCGCTAAATATCGTTTAAAGTCATTTGTATTGAACTAATCATACTTTTTATATTTTTATCGTTAAGTTCACATTATTTTACATCTAAAACACGTATTTACAATACATTTGGGTGAATACAAAAAATAGAAAAAAAATTTGGGAAAAAATTGGGTAAAAAATGGTGATAATTCCGCTAAATATCGTTTAAAGTCATTTGTATTGAACTAATCATACTTTTTATATTTTTATCGTTAAGTTCACATTATTTTACATCTAAAACACGTCTTTACAATACATTTGGGTGAATATAAAAGGTCGTAAAAAAATTTTGAAATACAGGTGATGAATCCGCTAAATATCGTCTTAAGTCATTTCTATTAAACTAATCATACTTTTTATATTTTTATCGTTAAGTTCACTTTATTTTACATCAATAACACGTCTTTACAATACATTTGGGTGAATATAAAAGGTCGTAAAAAAATTTTGAAATACAGGTGATGAATCCGCTAAATATCGTCTTAAGTCATTTCTATTAAACTAATCATACTTTTTATATTTTTATCGTTAAGTTCACATTATTTTACATCTAAAACACGTATTTACAATACATTTGGGTGAATACAAAAAATAGAAAAAAAATTTGGGAAAAAATTGGGTAAAAAATGGTGATAATTCCGCTAAATATCGTTTAAAGTCATTTGTATTGAACTAATCATACTTTTTATATTTTTATCGTTAAGTTCACATTATTTTACATCTAAAACACGTCTTTACAATACATTTGGGTGAATATAAAAGGTCGTAAAAAAATTTTGAAATACAGGTGATGAATCCGCTAAATATCGTCTTAAGTCATTTCTATTAAACTAATCATACTTTTTATATTTTTAACGTTAAGTTCACATTATTTTACATCTAAAACACGTATTTACAATACATTTGGGTAAATACAAAAAATAAAAAAAAAATTAGGGAAAAAATTTGGTAAAAAATTGTGATAATTCCGCTAAATATCGTTTAAAGTCATTTTTATTGAACTAATCATACTTTTTATATTTTTATCGTTAAGTTCACATTATTTTACATCTAAAACACGTCTTTACAATACATTTGGGTGAATATAAAAGTTCGTAAAAAAATTTTGAAATACAGGTGATGAATCCGCTAAATATCGTCTTAAGTCATTTCTATTAAACTAATCATACTTTTTATATTTTTAATGTTAAGTTCACATTATTTTACATCTAAAACACGTATTTACAATACATTTGGGTGAATACAAAAAATAGAAAAAAAATTTGGGAAAAAAATGGTGATAATTCCGCTAAATATCGTTTAAAGTCATTTGTATTGAACTAATCATACTTTTTATATTTTTATCGTTAAGTTCACATTATTTTACATCTAAAACACGTATTTACAATACATTTGGGTGAATACAAAAAATAGAAAAAAAATTTGGGAAAAAATTGGGTAAAAAATGGTAATAATTTCGCTAAATATCGATTAAAGTCATTTGTATTGAACTAATCATACTTTTTATATTTTTATCGTTAAGTTCACTTTATTTTACATCAATAACACGTCTTTACAATACATTTGGGTGAATATAAAAGGTCGTAAAAAAATTTTGAAATACAGGTGATGAATCCGCTAAATATCGTCTTAAGTCATTTCTATTAAACTAATCATACTTTTTATATTTTTAGCGTTAAGTTCACATTATTTTACATCTAAAACACGTATTTACAATACATTTGGGTGAATACAAAAAATAGAAAAAAAATTTGGGAAAAAATTGGGTAAAAAATGGTGATAATTCCGCTAAATATCGATTAAAGTCATTTGTATTGAACTAATCATACTTTTTATATTTTTATCGTTAAGTTCACATTATTTTACATCTAAAACACGTCTTTACAATACATTTGGGTGAATATAAAAGGTCGTAAAAAAATTTTGAAATACAGGTGATGAATCCGCTAAATATCGTCTTAAGTCATTTCTATTAAACTAATCATACTTTTTATATTTTTATCGTTAAGTTCACATTATTTTACATCTAAAACACGTATTTACAATACATTTGGGTGAATACAAAAAATAGAAAAAAAATTTGGGAAAAAATTGGGTAAAAAATGGTAATAATTTCGCTAAATATCGATTAAAGTCATTTGTATTGAACTAATCATACTTTTTATATTTTTATCGTTAAGTTCACTTTATTTTACATCAATAACACGTCTTTACAATACATTTGGGTGAATATAAAAGGTCGTAAAAAAATTTTGAAATACAGGTGATGAATCCGCTAAATATCGTCTTAAGTCATTTCTATTAAACTAATCATACTTTTTATATTTTTAGCGTTAAGTTCACATTATTTTACATCTAAAACACGTATTTACAATACATTTGGGTGAATACAAAAAATAGAAAAAAAATTTGGGAAAAAATTGGGTAAAAAATGGTGATAATTCCGCTAAATATCGATTAAAGTCATTTGTATTGAACTAATCATACTTTTTATATTTTTATCGTTAAGTTCACATTATTTTACATCTAAAACACGTCTTTACAATACATTTGGGTGAATATAAAAGGTCGTAAAAAAATTTTGAAATACAGGTGATGAATCCGCTAAATATCGTCTTAAGTCATTTCTATTAAACTAATCATACTTTTTATATTTTTAACGTTAAGTTCACATTATTTTACATCTAAAACACGTATTTACAATACATTTGGGTGAATACAAAAAATAGAAAAAAAATTTGGGAAAAAAATGGTGATAATTCCGCTAAATATCGTTTAAAGTCATTTGTATTGAACTAATCATACTTTTTATATTTTTATCGTTAAGTTCACATTATTTTACATCTAAAACACGTATTTACAATACATTTGGGTGAATACAAAAAATAGAAAAAAAATTTGGGAAAAAATTGGGTAAAAAATGGTGATAATTCCGCTAAATATCGATTAAAGTCATTTGTATTGAACTAATCATACTTTTTATATTTTTATCGTTAAGTTCACATTATTTTACATCTAAAACACGTCTTTACAATACATTTGGGTGAATATAAAAGGTCGTAAAAAAATTTTGAAATACAGGTGATGAATCCGCTAAATATCGTCTTAAGTCATTTCTATTAAACTAATCATACTTTTTATATTTTTAACGTTAAGTTCACATTATTTTACATCTAAAACACGTATTTACAATACATTTGGGTGAATACAAAAAATAGAAAAAAAATTTGGGAAAAAAATGGTGATAATTCCGCTAAATATCGTTTAAAGTCATTTGTATTGAACTAATCATACTTTTTATATTTTTATCGTTAAGTTCACATTATTTTACATCTAAAACACGTATTTACAATACATTTGGGTGAATACAAAAAATAGAAAAAAAATTTGGGAAAAAATTGGGTAAAAAATGGTGATAATTCCGCTAAATATCGTTTAAAGTCATTTGTATTGAACTAATCATACTTTTTATATTTTTATCGTTAAGTTCACATTATTTTACATCTAAAACACGTCTTTACAATACATTTGGGTGAATATAAAAGGTCGTAAAAAAATTTTGAAATACAGGTGATGAATCCGCTAAATATCGTCTTAAGTCATTTCTATTAAACTAATCATACTTTTTATATTTTTATCGTTAAGTTCACTTTATTTTACATCAATAACACGTCTTTACAATACATTTGGGTGAATATAAAAGGTCGTAAAAAAATTTTGAAATACAGGTGATGAATCCGCTAAATATCGTCTTAAGTCATTTCTATTAAACTAATCATACTTTTTATATTTTTATCGTTAAGTTCACATTATTTTACATCTAAAACACGTATTTACAATACATTTGGGTGAATACAAAAAATAGAAAAAAAATTTGGGAAAAAATTGGGTAAAAAATGGTGATAATTCCGCTAAATATCGTTTAAAGTCATTTGTATTGAACTAATCATACTTTTTATATTTTTATCGTTAAGTTCACATTATTTTACATCTAAAACACGTCTTTACAATACATTTGGGTGAATATAAAAGGTCGTAAAAAAATTTTGAAATACAGGTGATGAATCCGCTAAATATCGTCTTAAGTCATTTCTATTAAACTAATCATACTTTTTATATTTTTAACGTTAAGTTCACATTATTTTACATCTAAAACACGTATTTACAATACATTTGGGTAAATACAAAAAATAAAAAAAAAATTAGGGAAAAAATTTGGTAAAAAATTGTGATAATTCCGCTAAATATCGTTTAAAGTCATTTTTATTGAACTAATCATACTTTTTATATTTTTATCGTTAAGTTCACATTATTTTACATCTAAAACACGTCTTTACAATACATTTGGGTGAATATAAAAGTTCGTAAAAAAATTTTGAAATACAGGTGATGAATCCGCTAAATAT
Organism: Diuraphis noxia; assembly: GCF_037042655.1. Lineage (NCBI taxonomy): Eukaryota > Metazoa > Arthropoda > Insecta > Hemiptera > Aphididae > Diuraphis > Diuraphis noxia. The sequence continues at coordinate 51,938,097 of NW_028301715.1, forward strand.
CGTCTTAAGTCATTTCTATTAAACTAATCATACTTTTTATATTTTTAACGTTAAGTTCACATTATTTTACATCTAAAACACGTATTTACAATACATTTGGGTGAATACAAAAAATAGAAAAAAAATTTGGGAAAAAAATGGTGATAATTCCGCTAAATATCGTTTAAAGTCATTTGTATTGAACTAATCATACTTTTTATATTTTTATCGTTAAGTTCACATTATTTTACATCTAAAACACGTATTTACAATACATTTGGGTGAATACAAAAAATAGAAAAAAAATTTGGGAAAAAATTGGGTAAAAAATGGTAATAATTTCGCTAAATATCGATTAAAGTCATTTGTATTGAACTAATCATACTTTTTATATTTTTATCGTTAAGTTCACTTTATTTTACATCAATAACACGTCTTTACAATACATTTGGGTGAATATAAAAGGTCGTAAAAAAATTTTGAAATACAGGTGATGAATCCGCTAAATATCGTCTTAAGTCATTTCTATTAAACTAATCATACTTTTTATATTTTTAGCGTTAAGTTCACATTATTTTACATCTAAAACACGTATTTACAATACATTTGGGTAAATACAAAAAATAGAAAAAAAATTTGGGAAAAAATTGGGTAAAAAATGGTGATAATTCCGCTAAATATCGATTAAAGTCATTTGTATTGAACTAATCATACTTTTTATATTTTTATCGTTAAGTTCACATTATTTTACATCTAAAACACGTCTTTACAATACATTTGGGTGAATATAAAAGGTCGTAAAAAAATTTTGAAATACAGGTGATGAATCCGCTAAATATCGTCTTAAGTCATTTCTATTAAACTAATCATACTTTTTATATTTTTAACGTTAAGTTCACATTATTTTACATCTAAAACACGTATTTACAATACATTTGGGTGAATACAAAAAATAGAAAAAAAATTTGGGAAAAAAATGGTGATAATTCCGCTAAATATCGTTTAAAGTCATTTGTATTGAACTAATCATACTTTTTATATTTTTATCGTTAAGTTCACATTATTTTACATCTAAAACACGTCTTTACAATACATTTGGGTGAATATAAAAGTTCGTAAAAAAATTTTGAAATACAGGTGATGAATCCGCTAAATATCGTCTTAAGTCATTTCTATTAAACTAATCATACTTTTTATATTTTTATCGTTAAGTTCACATTATTTTACATCTAAAACACGTATTTACAATACATTTGGGTGAATACAAAAAATAGAAAAAAAATTTGGGAAAAAATTGGGTAAAAAATGGTGATAATTCCGCTAAATATCGTTTAAAGTCATTTGTATTGAACTAATCATACTTTTTATATTTTTATCGTTAAGTTCACATTATTTTACATCTAAAACACGTCTTTACAATACATTTGGGTGAATATAAAAGGTCGTAAAAAAATTTTGAAATACAGGTGATGAATCCGCTAAATATCGTCTTAAGTCATTTCTATTAAACTAATCATACTTTTTATATTTTTAACGTTAAGTTCACATTATTTTACATCTAAAACACGTATTTACAATACATTTGGGTAAATACAAAAAATAAAAAAAAAATTAGGGAAAAAATTTGGTAAAAAATTGTGATAATTCCGCTAAATATCGTTTAAAGTCATTTTTATTGAACTAATCATACTTTTTATATTTTTATCGTTAAGTTCACATTATTTTACATCTAAAACACGTCTTTACAATACATTTGGGTGAATATAAAAGTTCGTAAAAAAATTTTGAAATACAGGTGATGAATCCGCTAAATATCGTCTTAAGTCATTTCTATTAAACTAATCATACTTTTTATATTTTTAACGTTAAGTTCACATTATTTTACATCTAAAACACGTATTTACAATACATTTGGGTGAATACAAAAAATAGAAAAAAAATTTGGGAAAAAAATGGTGATAATTCCGCTAAATATCGTTTAAAGTCATTTGTATTGAACTAATCATACTTTTTATATTTTTATCGTTAAGTTCACATTATTTTACATCTAAAACACGTATTTACAATACATTTGGGTGAATACAAAAAATAGAAAAAAAATTTGGGAAAAAATTGGGTAAAAAATGGTAATAATTTCGCTAAATATCGATTAAAGTCATTTGTATTGAACTAATCATACTTTTTATATTTTTATCGTTAAGTTCACTTTATTTTACATCAATAACACGTCTTTACAATACATTTGGGTGAATATAAAAGGTCGTAAAAAAATTTTGAAATACAGGTGATGAATCCGCTAAATATCGTCTTAAGTCATTTCTATTAAACTAATCATACTTTTTATATTTTTAGCGTTAAGTTCACATTATTTTACATCTAAAACACGTATTTACAATACATTTGGGTGAATACAAAAAATAGAAAAAAAATTTGGGAAAAAATTGGGTAAAAAATGGTGATAATTCCGCTAAATATCGATTAAAGTCATTTGTATTGAACTAATCATACTTTTTATATTTTTATCGTTAAGTTCACATTATTTTACATCTAAAACACGTCTTTACAATACATTTGGGTGAATATAAAAGGTCGTAAAAAAATTTTGAAATACAGGTGATGAATCCGCTAAATATCGTCTTAAGTCATTTCTATTAAACTAATCATACTTTTTATATTTTTAACGTTAAGTTCACATTATTTTACATCTAAAACACGTATTTACAATACATTTGGGTGAATACAAAAAATAGAAAAAAAATTTGGGAAAAAAATGGTGATAATTCCGCTAAATATCGTTTAAAGTCATTTGTATTGAACTAATCATACTTTTTATATTTTTATCGTTAAGTTCACATTATTTTACATCTAAAACACGTATTTACAATACATTTGGGTGAATACAAAAAATAGAAAAAAAATTTGGGAAAAAATTGGGTAAAAAATGGTGATAATTCCGCTAAATATCGTTTAAAGTCATTTCTATTAAACTAATCATACTTTTTATATTTTTATCGTTAAGTTCACATAAATTTACATCTAAAACACGTCTTTACAATACATTTGGGTGAATATAAAAGGTCGTAAAAAAATTTTGAAATACAGGTGATGAATCCGCTAAATATCGTCTTAAGTCATTTCTATTAAACTAATCATACTTTTTATATTTTTATCGTTAAGTTCACTTTATTTTACATCAATAACACGTCTTTACAATACATTTGGGTGAATATAAAAGGTCGTAAAAAAATTTTGAAATACAGGTGATGAATCCGCTAAATATCGTCTTAAGTCATTTCTATTAAACTAATCATACTTTTTATATTTTTATCGTTAAGTTCACATTATTTTACATCTAAAACACGTATTTACAATACATTTGGGTGAATACAAAAAATAGAAAAAAAATTTGGGAAAAAATTGGGTAAAAAATGGTGATAATTCCGCTAAATATCGTTTAAAGTCATTTGTATTGAACTAATCATACTTTTTATATTTTTATCGTTAAGTTCACATTATTTTACATCTAAAACACGTCTTTACAATACATTTGGGTGAATATAAAAGGTCGTAAAAAAATTTTGAAATACAGGTGATGAATCCGCTAAATATCGTCTTAAGTCATTTCTATTAAACTAATCATACTTTTTATATTTTTAACGTTAAGTTCACATTATTTTACATCTAAAACACGTATTTACAATACATTTGGGTAAATACAAAAAATAAAAAAAAAATTAGGGAAAAAATTTGGTAAAAAATTGTGATAATTCCGCTAAATATCGTTTAAAGTCATTTTTATTGAACTAATCATACTTTTTATATTTTTATCGTTAAGTTCACATTATTTTACATCTAAAACACGTCTTTACAATACATTTGGGTGAATATAAAAGTTCGTAAAAAAATTTTTAAATACAGGTGATGAATCCGCTAAATATCGTCTTAAGTCATTTCTATTAAACTAATCATACTTTTTATATTTTTAACGTTAAGTTCACATTATTTTACATCTAAAACACGTATTTACAATACATTTGGGTGAATACAAAAAATAGAAAAAAAATTTGGGAAAAAAATGGTGATAATTCCGCTAAATATCGTTTAAAGTCATTTGTATTGAACTAATCATACTTTTTATATTTTTATCGTTAAGTTCACATTATTTTACATCTAAAACACGTATTTACAATACATTTGGGTGAATACAAAAAATAGAAAAAAAATTTGGGAAAAAATTGGGTAAAAAATGGTAATAATTTCGCTAAATATCGATTAAAGTCATTTGTATTGAACTAATCATACTTTTTATATTTTTATCGTTAAGTTCACTTTATTTTACATCAATAACACGTCTTTACAATACATTTGGGTGAATATAAAAGGTCGTAAAAAAATTTTGAAATACAGGTGATGAATCCGCTAAATATCGTCTTAAGTCATTTCTATTAAACTAATCATACTTTTTATATTTTTAACGTTAAGTTCACATTATTTTACATCTAAAACACGTATTTACAATACATTTGGGTGAATACAAAAAATAGAAAAAAAATTTGGGAAAAAATTGGGTAATAAATGGTGATAATTCCGCTAAATATCGTTTAAAGTCATTTGTATTGAACTAATCATACTTTTTATATTTTTATCGTTAAGTTCACATTATTTTACATCTAAAACACGTCTATACAATACATTTGGGTGAATATAAAAGGTCGTAAAAAAATTTTGAAATACAGGTGATGAATCCGCTAAATATCGTCTTAAGTCATTTCTTTTAAACTAATCATACTTTTTATATTTTTATCGTTAAGTTCACATTATTTTACATCTAAAACACGTATTTACAATACATTTGGGTGAATACAAAAAATAGAAAAAAAATTTGGGAAAAAATTGGGTAAAAAATTGTGATAATTCCGCTAAATATCGTTTAAAGTCATTTGTATTGAACTAATCATACTTTTTATATTTTTATCGTTAAGTTCACATTATTTTACATCTAAAACACGTCTTTACAATACATTTGGGTGAATATAAAAGGTCGTAAAAAAATTTTGAAATACAGGTGATGAATCCGCTAAATATCGTCTTAAGTCATTTCTATTAAACTAATCATACTTTTTATATTTTTAACGTTAAGTTCACATTATTTTACATCTAAAACACGTATTTACAATACATTTGGGTGAATACAAAAAATAGAAAAAAAATTTGGGAAAAAAATGGTGATAATTCCGCTAAATATCGTTTAAAGTCATTTGTATTGAACTAATCATACTTTTTATATTTTTATCGTTAAGTTCACATTATTTTACATCTTAAACACGTATTTACAATACATTTGGGTGAATACAAAAAATAGAAAAAAAATTTGGGAAAAAATTGGGTAAAAAATGGTGATAATTCCGCTAAATATCGTTTAAAGTCATTTCTATTAAACTAATCATACTTTTTATATTTTTATCGTTAAGTTCACATAAATTTACATCTAAAACACGTCTTTACAATACATTTGGGTGAATATAAAAGGTCGTAAAAAAATTTTGAAATACAGGTGATGAATCCGCTAAATATCGTCTTAAGTCATTTCTATTACACTAATCATACTTTTTATATTTTTATCGTTAAGTTCACATTATTTTACATCTAAAACACGTATTTACAATACATTTGGGTGAATACAAAAAATAGAAAAAAAATTTGGGAAAAAAATGGTGATAATTCCGCTAAATATCGTTTAAAGTCATTTGTATTGAACTAATCATACTTTTTATATTTTTAACGTTAAGTTCACATTATTTTACATCTAAAACACGTATTTACAATACATTTGGGTGAATACAAAAAATAGAAAAAAAATTAGGGAAAAAATTTGGTAAAAAATGGTGATAATTTCGCTAAATATCGATTAAAGTCATTTGTATTGAACTAATCATACTTTTTATATTTTTATCGTTAAGTTCACTTTATTTTACATCAATAACACGTCTTTACAATACATTTGGGTGAATATAAAAGGTCGTAAAAAAATTTTTAAATACAGGTGATGAATCCGCTAAATATCGTCTTAAGTCATTTCTATTAAACTAATCATACTTTTTATATTTTTAACGTTAAGTTCACATTATTTTACATCTAAAACACGTATTTACAATACATTTGGGTGAATACAAAAAATAGAAAAAAAATTTGGGAAAAAAATGGTGATAATTCCGCTAAATATCGTTTAAAGTCATTTGTATTGAACTAATCATACTTTTTATATTTTTATCGTTAAGTTCACATTATTTTACATCTAAAACACGTATTTACAATACATTTGGGTGAATACAAAAAATAGAAAAAAAATTTGGGAAAAAATTGGGTAAAAAATGGTAATAATTTCGCTAAATATCGATTAAAGTCATTTGTATTGAACTAATCATACTTTTTATATTTTTATCGTTAAGTTCACTTTATTTTACATCAATAACACGTCTTTACAATACATTTGGGTGAATATAAAAGGTCGTAAAAAAATTTTGAAATACAGGTGATGAATCCGCTAAATATCGTCTTAAGTCATTTCTATTAAACTAATCATACTTTTTATATTTTTAACGTTAAGTTCACATTATTTTACATCTAAAACACGTATTTACAATACATTTGGGTGAATACAAAAAATAGAAAAAAAATTTGGGAAAAAATTGGGTAATAAATGGTGATAATTCCGCTAAATATCGTTTAAAGTCATTTGTATTGAACTAATCATACTTTTTATATTTTTATCGTTAAGTTCACATTATTTTACATCTAAAACACGTATTTACAATACATTTGGGTGAATACAAAAAATAGAAAAAAAATTTGGGAAAAAATTGGGTAAAAAATTGTGATAATTCCGCTAAATATCGTTTAAAGTCATTTGTATTGAACTAATCATACTTTTTATATTTTTATCGTTAAGTTCACATTATTTTACATCTAAAACACGTCTTTACAATACATTTGGGTGAATATAAAAGGTCGTAAAAAAATTTTGAAATACAGGTGATGAATCCGCTAAATATCGTCTTAAGTCATTTCTATTAAACTAATCATACTTTTTATATTTTTAACGTTAAGTTCACATTATTTTACATCTAAAACACGTATTTACAATACATTTGGGTGAATACAAAAAATAGAAAAAAAATTTGGGAAAAAAATGGTGATAATTCCGCTAAATATCGTTTAAAGTCATTTGTATTGAACTAATCATACTTTTTATATTTTTATCGTTAAGTTCACATTATTTTACATCTTAAACACGTATTTACAATACATTTGGGTGAATACAAAAAATAGAAAAAAAATTTGGGAAAAAATTGGGTAAAAAATGGTGATAATTCCGCTAAATATCGTTTAAAGTCATTTCTATTAAACTAATCATACTTTTTATATTTTTATCGTTAAGTTCACATAAATTTACATCTAAAACACGTCTTTACAATACATTTGGGTGAATATAAAAGGTCGTAAAAAAATTTTGAAATACAGGTGATGAATCCGCTAAATATCGTCTTAAGTCATTTCTATTACACTAATCATACTTTTTATATTTTTATCGTTAAGTTCACATTATTTTACATCTAAAACACGTATTTACAATACATTTGGGTGAATACAAAAAATAGAAAAAAAATTTGGGAAAAAAATGGTGATAATTCCGCTAAATATCGTTTAAAGTCATTTGTATTGAACTAATCATACTTTTTATATTTTTAACGTTAAGTTCACATTATTTTACATCTAAAACACGTATTTACAATACATTTGGGTGAATACAAAAAATAGAAAAAAAATTAGGGAAAAAATTTGGTAAAAAATGGTGATAATTTCGCTAAATATCGATTAAAGTCATTTGTATTGAACTAATCATACTTTTTATATTTTTATCGTTAAGTTCACTTTATTTTACATCAATAACACGTCTTTACAATACATTTGGGTGAATATAAAAGGTCGTAAAAAAATTTTTAAATACAGGTGATGAATCCGCTAAATATCGTCTTAAGTCATTTCTATTAAACTAATCATACTTTTTATATTTTTAACGTTAAGTTCACATTATTTTACATCTAAAACACGTATTTACAATACATTTGGGTGAATACAAAAAATAGAAAAAAAATTTGGGAAAAAAATGGTGATAATTCCGCTAAATATCGTTTAAAGTCATTTGTATTGAACTAATCATACTTTTTATATTTTTATCGTTAAGTTCACATTATTTTACATCTAAAACACGTATTTACAATACATTTGGGTGAATACAAAAAATAGAAAAAAAATTTGGGAAAAAATTGGGTAAAAAATGGTAATAATTTCGCTAAATATCGATTAAAGTCATTTGTATTGAACTAATCATACTTTTTATATTTTTATCGTTAAGTTCACTTTATTTTACATCAATAACACGTCTTTACAATACATTTGGGTGAATATAAAAGGTCGTAAAAAAATTTTGAAATACAGGTGATGAATCCGCTAAATATCGTCTTAAGTCATTTCTATTAAACTAATCATACTTTTTATATTTTTAACGTTAAGTTCACATTATTTTACATCTAAAACACGTATTTACAATACATTTGGGTGAATACAAAAAATAGAAAAAAAATTTGGGAAAAAATTGGGTAATAAATGGTGATAATTCCGCTAAATATCGTTTAAAGTCATTTGTATTGAACTAATCATACTTTTTATATTTTTATCGTTAAGTTCACATTATTTTACATCTAAAACACGTCTATACAATACATTTGGGTGAATATAAAAGGTCGTAAAAAAATTTTGAAATACAGGTGATGAATCCGCTAAATATCGTCTTAAGTCATTTCTTTTAAACTAATCATACTTTTTATATTTTTATCGTTAAGTTCACATTATTTTACATCTAAAACACGTATTTACAATACATTTGGGTGAATACAAAAAATAGAAAAAAAATTTGGGAAAAAATTGGGTAAAAAATTGTGATAATTCCGCTAAATATCGTTTAAAGTCATTTGTATTGAACTAATCATACTTTTTATATTTTTATCGTTAAGTTCACATTATTTTACATCTAAAACACGTCTTTACAATACATTTGGGTGAATATAAAAGGTCGTAAAAAAATTTTGAAATACAGGTGATGAATCCGCTAAATATCGTCTTAAGTCATTTCTATTAAACTAATCATACTTTTTATATTTTTAACGTTAAGTTCACATTATTTTACATCTAAAACACGTATTTACAATACATTTGGGTGAATACAAAAAATAGAAAAAAAATTTGGGAAAAAAATGGTGATAATTCCGCTAAATATCGTTTAAAGTCATTTGTATTGAACTAATCATACTTTTTATATTTTTATCGTTAAGTTCACATTATTTTACATCTTAAACACGTATTTACAATACATTTGGGTGAATACAAAAAATAGAAAAAAAATTTGGGAAAAAATTGGGTAAAAAATGGTGATAATTCCGCTAAATATCGTTTAAAGTCATTTCTATTAAACTAATCATACTTTTTATATTTTTATCGTTAAGTTCACATAAATTTACATCTAAAACACGTCTTTACAATACATTTGGGTGAATATAAAAGGTCGTAAAAAAATTTTGAAATACAGGTGATGAATCCGCTAAATATCGTCTTAAGTCATTTCTATTACACTAATCATACTTTTTATATTTTTATCGTTAAGTTCACATTATTTTACATCTAAAACACGTATTTACAATACATTTGGGTGAATACAAAAAATAGAAAAAAAATTTGGGAAAAAAATGGTGATAATTCCGCTAAATATCGTTTAAAGTCATTTGTATTGAACTAATCATACTTTTTATATTTTTAACGTTAAGTTCACATTATTTTACATCTAAAACACGTATTTACAATACATTTGGGTGAATACAAAAAATAGAAAAAAAATTAGGGAAAAAATTTGGTAAAAAATGGTGATAATTTCGCTAAATATCGATTAAAGTCATTTGTATTGAACTAATCATACTTTTTATATTTTTATCGTTAAGTTCACTTTATTTTACATCAATAACACGTCTTTACAATACATTTGGGTGAATATAAAAGGTCGTAAAAAAATTTTTAAATACAGGTGATGAATCCGCTAAATATCGTCTTAAGTCATTTCTATTAAACTAATCATACTTTTTATATTTTTAACGTTAAGTTCACATTATTTTACATCTAAAACACGTATTTACAATACATTTGGGTGAATACAAAAAATAGAAAAAAAATTTGGGAAAAAAATGGTGATAATTCCGCTAAATATCGTTTAAAGTCATTTGTATTGAACTAATCATACTTTTTATATTTTTATCGTTAAGTTCACATTATTTTACATCTAAAACACGTATTTACAATACATTTGGGTGAATACAAAAAATAGAAAAAAAATTTGGGAAAAAATTGGGTAAAAAATGGTAATAATTTCGCTAAATATCGATTAAAGTCATTTGTATTGAACTAATCATACTTTTTATATTTTTATCGTTAAGTTCACTTTATTTTACATCAATAACACGTCTTTACAATACATTTGGGTGAATATAAAAGGTCGTAAAAAAATTTTGAAATACAGGTGATGAATCCGCTAAATATCGTCTTAAGTCATTTCTATTAAACTAATCATACTTTTTATATTTTTAACGTTAAGTTCACATTATTTTACATCTAAAACACGTATTTACAATACATTTGGGTGAATACAAAAAATAGAAAAAAAATTTGGGAAAAAATTGGGTAATAAATGGTGATAATTCCGCTAAATATCGTTTAAAGTCATTTGTATTGAACTAATCATACTTTTTATATTTTTATCGTTAAGTTCACATTATTTTACATCTAAAACACGTCTATACAATACATTTGGGTGAATATAAAAGGTCGTAAAAAAATTTTGAAATACAGGTGATGAATCCGCTAAATATCGTCTTAAGTCATTTCTTTTAAACTAATCATACTTTTTATATTTTTATCGTTAAGTTCACATTATTTTACATCTAAAACACGTATTTACAATACATTTGGGTGAATACAAAAAATAGAAAAAAAATTTGGGAAAAAATTGGGTAAAAAATTTTGATAATTCCGCTAAATATCGTTTAAAGTCATTTGTATTGAACTAATCATACTTTTTATATTTTTATCGTTAAGTTCACATTATTTTACATCTAAAACACGTCTTTACAATACATTTGGGTGAATATAAAAGGTCGTAAAAAAATTTTGAAATACAGGTGATGAATCCGCTAAATATCGTCTTAAGTCATTTCTATTAAACTAATCATACTTTTTATATTTTTAACGTTAAGTTCACATTATTTTACATCTAAAACACGTATTTACAATACATTTGGGTGAATACAAAAAATAGAAAAAAAATTTGGGAAAAAAATGGTGATAATTCCGCTAAATATGTTTTAAAGTCATTTGTATTGAACTAATCATACTTTTTATATTTTTATCGTTAAGTTCACATTATTTTACATCTTAAACACGTATTTACAATACATTTGGGTGAATACAAAAAATAGAAAAAAAATTTGGGAAAAAATTGGGTAAAAAATGGTGATAATTCCGCTAAATATCGTTTAAAGTCATTTCTATTAAACTAATCATACTTTTTATATTTTTATCGTTAAGTTCACATAAATTTACATCTAAAACACGTCTTTACAATACATTTGGGTGAATATAAAAGGTCGTAAAAAAATTTTGAAGTACAGGTGATGAATCCGCTAAATATCGTCTTAAGTCATTTCTATTACACTAATCATACTTTTTATATTTTTATCGTTAAGTTCACATTATTTTACATCTAAAACACGTATTTACAATACATTTGGGTGAATACAAAAAATAGAAAAAAAATTTGGGAAAAAAATGGTGATAATTCCGCTAAATATCGTTTAAAGTCATTTGTATTGAACTAATCATACTTTTTATATTTTTAGCGTTAAGTTCACATTATTTTACATCTAAAACACGTATTTACAATACATTTGGGTGAATACAAAAAATAGAAAAAAAATTTGGGAAAAAATTGGGTAAAAAATGGTGATAATTCCGCTAAATATCGTTTAAAGTCATTTGTATTGAACTAATCATACTTTTTATATTTTTAGCGTTAAGTTCACATTATTTTACATCTAAAACACGTATTTACAATACATTTGGGTGAATACAAAAAATAGAAAAAAAATTTGGGAAAAAATTGGGTAAAAAATGGTGATAATTCCGCTAAATATCGATTAAAGTCATTTGTATTGAACTAATCATACTTTTTATATTTTTATCGTTAAGTTCACATTATTTTACATCTAAAACACGTCTTTACAATACATTTGGGTGAATATAAAAGGTCGTAAAAAAATTTTGAAATACAGGTGATGAATCCGCTAAATATCGTCTTAAGTCATTTCTATTAAACTAATCATACTTTTTATATTTTTAACGTTAAGTTCACATTATTTTACATCTAAAACACGTATTTACAATACATTTGGGTGAATACAAAAAATAGAAAAAAAATTTGGGAAAAAAATGGTGATAATTCCGCTAAATATCGTTTAAAGTCATTTGTATTGAACTAATCATACTTTTTATATTTTTATCGTTAAGTTCACATTATTTTACATCTAAAACACGTATTTACAATACATTTGGGTGAATACAAAAAATAGAAAAAAAATTTGGGAAAAAATTGGGTAAAAAATGGTGATAATTCCGCTAAATATCGTTTAAAGTCATTTGTATTGAACTAATCATACTTTTTATATTTTTATCGTTAAGTTCACATTATTTTACATCTAAAACACGTCTTTACAATACATTTGGGTGAATATAAAAGGTCGTAAAAAAATTTTGAAATACAGGTGATGAATCCGCTAAATATCGTCTTAAGTCATTTCTATTAAACTAATCATACTTTTTATATTTTTATCGTTAAGTTCACTTTATTTTACATCAATAACACGTCTTTACAATACATTTGGGTGAATATAAAAGGTCGTAAAAAAATTTTGAAATACAGGTGATGTTTCCGCTAAATATCGTCTTAAGTCATTTCTATTAAACTAATCATACTTTTTATATTTTTATCGTTAAGTTCACATTATTTTACATCTAAAACACGTATTTACAATACATTTGGGTGAATACAAAAAATAGAAAAAAAATTTGGGAAAAAATTGGGTAAAAAATGGTGATAATTCCGCTAAATATCGTTTAAAGTCATTTGTATTGAACTAATCATACTTTTTATATTTTTATCGTTAAGTTCACATTATTTTACATCTAAAACACGTCTTTACAATACATTTGGGTGAATATAAAAGGTCGTAAAAAAATTTTGAAATACAGGTGATGAATCCGCTAAATATCGTCTTAAGTCATTTCTATTAAACTAATCATACTTTTTATATTTTTAACGTTAAGTTCACATTATTTTACATCTAATACACGTATTTACAATACATTTGGGTAAATACAAAAAATAAAAAAAAAATTAGGGAAAAAATTTGGTAAAAAATTGTGATAATTCCGCTAAATATCGTTTAAAGTCATTTTTATTGAACTAATCATACTTTTTATATTTTTATCGTTAAGTTCACATTATTTTACATCTAAAACACGTCTTTACAATACATTTGGGTGAATATAAAAGTTCGTAAAAAAATTTTGAAATACAGGTGATGAATCCGCTAAATATCGTCTTAAGTCATTTCTATTAAACTAATCATACTTTTTATATTTTTAACGTTAAGTTCACATTATTTTACATCTAAAACACGTATTTACAATACATTTGGGTGAATACAAAAAATAGAAAAAAAATTTGGGAAAAAAATGGTGATAATTCCGCTAAATATCGTTTAAAGTCATTTGTATTGAACTAATCATACTTTTTATATTTTTATCGTTAAGTTCACATTATTTTACATCTAAAACACGTATTTACAATACATTTGGGTGAATACAAAAAATAGAAAAAAAATTTGGGAAAAAAATGGTGATAATTCCGCTAAATATCGTTTAAAGTCATTTGTATTGAACTAATCATACTTTTTATATTTTTAGCGTTAAGTTCACATTATTTTACATCTAAAACACGTATTTACAATACATTTGGGTGAATAAAAAAAATAGAAAAAAAATTTGGGAAAAAATTGGGTAAAAAATGGTGATAATTCCGCTAAATATCGATTAAAGTCATTTGTATTGAACTAATCATACTTTTTATATTTTTATCGTTAAGTTCACATTATTTTACATCTAAAACACGTCTTTACAATACATTTGGGTGAATATAAAAGGTCGTAAAAAAATTTTGAAATACAGGTGATGAATCCGCTAAATATCGTCTTAAGTCATTTCTATTAAACTAATCATACTTTTTATATTTTTAACGTTAAGTTCACATTATTTTACATCTAAAACACGTATTTACAATACATTTGGGTGAATACAAAAAATAGAAAAAAAATTTGGGAAAAAAATGGTGATAATTCCGCTAAATATCGTTTAAAGTCATTTGTATTGAACTAATCATACTTTTTATATTTTTATCGTTAAGTTCACATTATTTTACATCTAAAACACGTATTTACAATACATTTGGGTGAATACAAAAAATAGAAAAAAAATTTGGGAAAAAATTGGTTAAAAAATGGTGATAATTCCGCTAAATATCGTTTAAAGTCATTTGTATTGAACTAATCATACTTTTTATATTTTTATCGTTAAGTTCACATTATTTTACATCTAAAACACGTCTTTACAATATATTTGGGTGAATATAAAAGGTCGTAAAAAAATTTTGAAATACAGGTGATGAATCCGCTAAATATCGTCTTAAGTCATTTCTATTAAACTAATCATACTTTTTATATTTTTATCGTTAAGTTCACTTTATTTTACATCAATAACACGTCTTTACAATACATTTGGGTGAATATAAAAGGTCGTAAAAAAATTTTGAAATACAGGTGATGAATCCGCTAAATATCGTCTTAAGTCATTTTTATTAAACTAATCATACTTTTTATATTTTTATCGTTAAGTTCACATTATTTTACATCTAAAACACGTATTTACAATACATTTGGGTGAATACAAAAAATAGAAAAAAAAATTTGGGAAAAAATTGGGTAAAAAATGGTGATAATTCCGCTAAATATCGTTTAAAGTCATTTGTATTGAACTAATCATACTTTTTATATTTTTATCGTTAAGTTCACATTATTTTACATCTAAAACACTTCTTTACAATACATTTGGGTGAATATAAAAGGTCGTAAAAAAATTTTGAAATACAGATGATGAATCCGCTAAATATCGTCTTAAGTCATTTCTATTAAACTAATCATACTTTTTATATTTTTAACGTTAAGTTCACATTATTTTACATCTAAAACACGTATTTACAATACATTTGGGTAAATACAAAAAATAAAAAAAAAATTAGGGAAAAAATTTGGTAAAAAATTGTGATAATTCCGCTAAATATCGTTTAAAGTCATTTGTATTGAACTAATCATACTTTTTATATTTTTATCGTTAAGTTCACATTATTTTACATCTAAAACACGTCTTTACAATACATTTGGGTGAATATAAAAGTTCGTAAAAAAATTTTGAAATACAGGTGATGAATCCGCTAAATATCGTCTTAAGTCATTTCTATTAAACTAATCATACTTTTTATATTTTTAACGTTAAGTTCACATTATTTTACATCTAAAACACGTATTTACAATACATTTGGGTGAATACAAAAAATAGAAAAAAAATTTGGGAAAAAAATGGTGATAATTCCGCTAAATATCGTTTAAAGTCATTTGTATTGAACTAATCATACTTTTTATATTTTTATCGTTAAGTTCACATTATTTTACATCTAAAACACGTATTTACAATACATTTGGGTGAATACAAAAAATAGAAAAAAAATTTGGGAAAAAATTGGGTAAAAAATGGTGATAATTCCGCTAAATATCGTTTAAAGTCATTTCTATTAAACTAATCATACTTTTTATATTTTTATCGTTAAGTTCACATAAATTTACATCTAAAACACGTCTTTACAATACATTTGGGTGAATATAAAAGGTCGTAAAAAAATTTTGAAATACAGGTGATGAATCCGCTAAATATCGTCTTAAGTCATTTCTATTAAACTAATCATACTTTTTATATTTTTAACGTTAAGTTCACATTATTTTACATCTAAAACACGTATTTACAATACATTTGGGTGAATACAAAAAATAGAAAAAAAATTTGGGAAAAAAATGGTGATAATTCCGCTAAATATCGTTTAAAGTCATTTGTATTGAACTAATCATACTTTTTATATTTTTATCGTTAAGTTCACATTATTTTACATCTAAAACACGTCTTTACAATACATTTGGGTGAATACAAAAAATAGAAAAAAAATTTGGGAAAAAATTGGGTAAAAAATGGTGATAATTCCGCTAAATATCGTTTAAAGTCATTTCTATTAAACTAATCATACTTTTTATATTTTTATCGTTAAGTTCACATAAATTTACATCTAAAACACGTCTTTACAATACATTTGGGTGAATATAAAAGGTCGTAAAAAAATTTTGAAATACAGGTGATGAATCCGCTAAATATCGTCTTAAGTCATTTCTATTAAACTAATCATACTTTTTATATTTTTAACGTTAAGTTCACATTATTTTACATCTAAAACACGTATTTACAATACATTTGGGTGAATACAAAAAATAGAAAAAAAATTTGGGAAAAAAATGGTGATAATTCCGCTAAATATCGTTTAAAGTCATTTGTATTGAACTAATCATACTTTTTATATTTTTAACGTTAAGTTCACATTATTTTACATCTAAAACACGTATTTACAATACATTTGGGTGAATACAAAAAATAGAAAAAAAATTAGGGAAAAAATTTGGTAAAAAATGGTGATAATTTCGCTAAATATCGATTAAAGTCATTTGTATTGAACTAATCATACTTTTTATATTTTTATCGTTAAGTTCACTTTATTTTACATCAATAACACGTCTTTACAATACATTTGGGTGAATATAAAAGGTCGTAAAAAAATTTTTAAATACAGGTGATGAATCCGCTAAATATCGTCTTAAGTCATTTCTTTTAAACTAATCATACTTTTTATATTTTTAACGTTAAGTTCACATTATTTTACATCTAAAACACGTATTTACAATACATTTGGGTGAATACAAAAAATAGAAAAAAAATTTGGGAAAAAAATGGTGATAATTCCGCTAAATATCGTTTAAAGTCATTTGTATTGAACTAATCATACTTTTTATATTTTTAGCGTTAAGTTCACATTATTTTACATCTAAAACACGTATTTACAATACATTTGGGTGAATACAAAAAATAGAAAAAAAATTTGGGAAAAAAATGGTGATAATCCCGCTAAATATCGTTTAAAGTCATTTGTATTGAACTAATCATACATTTTATATTTTTATCGTTAAGTTCACATTATTTTACATCTAAAACACGTATTTACAATACATTTGGGTGAATACAAAAAATAGAAAAAAAATTTGGGAAAAAATTGGGTAAAAAATGGTGATAATTCCGCTAAATATCGTTTAAAGTCATTTCTATTAAACTAATCATACTTTTTATATTTTTATCGTTAAGTTCACATAAATTTACATCTAAAACACGTCTTTACAATACATTTGGGTGAATATAAAAGGTCGTAAAAAAATTTTGAAATACAGGTGATGAATCCGCTAAATATCGTCTTAAGTCATTTCTATTAAACTAATCATACTTTTTATATTTTTAACGTTAAGTTCACATTATTTTACATCTAAAACACGTATTTACAATACATTTGGGTGAATACAAAAAATAGAAAAAAAATTTGGGAAAAAAATGGTGATAATTCCGCTAAATATCGTTTAAAGTCATTTGTATTGAACTAATCATACTTTTTATATTTTTAACGTTAAGTTCACATTATTTTACATCTAAAACACGTATTTACAATACATTTGGGTGAATACAAAAAATAGAAAAAAAATTAGGGAAAAAATTTGGTAAAAAATGGTGATAATTTCGCTAAATATCGATTAAAGTCATTTGTATTGAACTAATCATACTTTTTATATTTTTATCGTTAAGTTCACTTTATTTTACATCAATAACACGTCTTTACAATACATTTGGGTGAATATAAAAGGTCGTAAAAAAATTTTTAAATACAGGTGATGAATCCGCTAAATATCGTCTTAAGTCATTTCTTTTAAACTAATCATACTTTTTATATTTTTAACGTTAAGTTCACATTATTTTACATCTAAAACACGTATTTACAATACATTTGGGTGAATACAAAAAATAGAAAAAAAATTTGGGAAAAAAATGGTGATAATTCCGCTAAATATCGTTTAAAGTCATTTGTATTGAACTAATCATACTTTTTATATTTTTATCGTTAAGTTCACATTATTTTACATCTAAAACACGTATTTACAATACATTTGGGTGAATATAAAAGGTCGTAAAAAAATTTTGAAATACAGGTGATGAATCCGCTAAATATCGTCTTAAGTCATTTCTATTAAACTAATCATACTTTTTATATTTTTATCGTTAAGTTCACTTTATTTTACATCAATAACACGTCTTTACAATACATTTGGGTGAATATAAAAGGTCGTAAAAAAATTTTGAAATACAGGTGATGTTTCCGCTAAATATCGTCTTAAGTCATTTCTATTAAACTAATCATACTTTTTATATTTTTATCGTTAAGTTCACATTATTTTACATCTAAAACACGTATTTACAATACATTTGGGTGAATACAAAAAATAGAAAAAAAATTTGGGAAAAAATTGGGTAAAAAATGGTGATAATTCCGCTAAATATCGTTTAAAGTCATTTGTATTGAACTAATCATACTTTTTATATTTTTATCGTTAAGTTCACATTATTTTACATCTAAAACACGTCTTTACAATACATTTGGGTGAATATAAAAGGTCGTAAAAAAATTTTGAAATACAGGTGATGAATCCGCTAAATATCGTCTTAAGTCATTTCTATTAAACTAATCATACTTTTTATATTTTTAACGTTAAGTTCACATTATTTTACATCTAATACACGTATTTACAATACATTTGGGTAAATACAAAAAATAAAAAAAAAATTAGGGAAAAAATTGTGATAATTCCGCTAAATATCGTTTAAAGTCATTTTTATTGAACTAATCATACTTTTTATATTTTTATCGTTAAGTTCACATTATTTTACATCTAAAACACGTCTTTACAATACATTTGGGTGAATATAAAAGTTCGTAAAAAAATTTTGAAATACAGGTGATGAATCCGCTAAATATCGTCTTAAGTCATTTCTATTAAACTAATCATACTTTTTATATTTTTAACGTTAAGTTCACATTATTTTACATCTAAAACACGTATTTACAATACATTTGGGTGAATACAAAAAATAGAAAAAAAATTTGGGAAAAAAATGGTGATAATTCCGCTAAATATCGTTTAAAGTCATTTGTATTGAACTAATCATACTTTTTATATTTTTATCGTTAAGTTCACATTATTTTACATCTTAAACACGTATTTACAATACATTTGGGTGAATACAAAAAATAGAAAAAAAATTTGGGAAAAAATTGGGTAAAAAATGGTGATAATTCCGCTAAATATCGTTTAAAGTCATTTCTATTAAACTAATCATACTTTTTATATTTTTATCGTTAAGTTCACATAAATTTACATCTAAAACACGTCTTTACAATACATTTGGGTGAATATAAAATGTCGTAAAAAAATTTTGAAATACAGGTGATGAATCCGCTAAATATCGTCTTAAGTCATTTCTATTACACTAATCATACTTTTTATATTTTTATCGTTAAGTTCACATTATTTTACATCTAAAACACGTATTTACAATACATTTGGGTGAATACAAAAATTAGAAAAAAAATTTGGGAAAAAAAAGGTGATAATTCCGCTAAATATCGTTTAAAGTCATTTGTATTGAACTAATCATACTTTTTATATTTTTAGCGTTAAGTTCACATTATTTTACATCTAAAACACGTATTTACAATACATTTGGGTGAATACAAAAAATAGAAAAAAAATTTGGGAAAAAATTGGGTAAAAAATGGTGATAATTCCGCTAAATATCGTTTAAAGTCATTTGTATTGAACTAATCATACTTTTTATATTTTTATCGTTAAGTTCACATTATTTTACATCTAAAACACGTATTTACAATACATTTGGGTGAATACAAAAAATAGAAAAAAAATTTGGGAAAAAAATGGTGATAATTCCGCTAAATATCGTTTAAAGTCATTTGTATTGAACTAATCATACTTTTTATATTTTTAGCGTTAAGTTCACATTATTTTACATCTAAAACACGTATTTACAATACATTTGGGTGAATACAAAAAATAGAAAAAAAATTTGGGAAAAAATTGGGTAAAAAATGGTGATAATTCCGCTAAATATCGATTAAAGTCATTTGTATTGAACTAATCATACTTTTTATATTTTTATCGTTAAGTTCACATTATTTTACATCTAAAACACGTCTTTACAATACATTTGGGTGAATATAAAAGGTCGTAAAAAAATTTTGAAATACAGGTGATGAATCCGCTAAATATCGTCTTAAGTCATTTCTATTAAACTAATCATACTTTTTATATTTTTAACGTTAAGTTCACATTATTTTACATCTAAAACACGTATTTACAATACATTTGGGTGAATACAAAAAATAGAAAAAAAATTTGGGAAAAAATTGGGTAAAAAATGGTGATAATTCCGCTAAATATCGTTTAAAGTCATTTGTATTGAACTAATCATACTTTTTATATTTTTATCGTTAAGTTCACATTATTTTACATCTAAAACACGTCTTTACAATACATTTGGGTGAATATAAAAGGTCGTAAAAAAATTTTGAAATACAGGTGATGAATCCGCTAAATATCGTCTTAAGTCATTTCTATTAAACTAATCATACTTTTTATATTTTTATCGTTAAGTTCACTTTATTTTACATCAATAACACGTCTTTACAATACATTTGGGTGAATATAAAAGGTCGTAAAAAAATTTTGAAATACAGGTGATGAATCCGCTAAATATCGTCTTAAGTCATTTCTATTAAACTAATCATACTTTTTATATTTTTATCGTTAAGTTCACATTATTTTACATCTAAAACACGTATTTACAATACATTTGGGTGAATACAAAAAATAAAAAAAAAATTAGGGAAAAAATTTGGTAAAAAATTGTGATAATTCCGCTAAATATCGTTTAAAGTCATTTGTATTGAACTAATCATACTTTTTATATTTTTATCGTTAAGTTCACATTATTTTACATCTAAAACACGTCTTTACAATACATTTGGGTGAATATAAAAGTTCGTAAAAAATTTTGAAATACAGGTGATGAATCCGCTAAATATCGTCTTAAGTCATTTCTATTAAACTAATCATACTTTTTATATTTTTAACGTTAAGTTCACATTATTTTACATCTAAAACACGTATTTACAATACATTTGGGTGAATACAAAAAATAGAAAAAAAATTTGGGAAAAAAATGGTGATAATTCCGCTAAATATCGTTTAAAGTCATTTGTATTGAACTAATCATACTTTTTATATTTTTATCGTTAAGTTCACATTATTTTACATCTAAAACACGTATTTACAATACATTTGGGTGAATACAAAAAATAGAAAAAAAATTTGGGAAAAAATTGGGTAAAAAATGGTGATAATTCCGCTAAATATCGTTTAAAGTCATTTCTATTAAACTAATCATACTTTTTATATTTTTATCGTTAAGTTCACATAAATTTACATTTAAAACACGTCTTTACAATACATTTGGGTGAATATAAAAGGTCGTAAAAAAATTTTGAAATACAGGTGATGAATCCGCTAAATATCGTCTTAAGTCA
The DNA here is from genome assembly GCF_037042655.1 of Diuraphis noxia. Taxonomy (NCBI): domain Eukaryota; kingdom Metazoa; phylum Arthropoda; class Insecta; order Hemiptera; family Aphididae; genus Diuraphis; species Diuraphis noxia. Next base: position 51,960,139 of record NW_028301715.1, read on the forward strand.
TTTCTATTAAACTAATCATACTTTTTATATTTTTAACGTTAAGTTCACATTATTTTACATCTAAAACACGTATTTACAATACATTTGGGTGAATACAAAAAATAGAAAAAAAATTTGGGAAAAAAATGGTGATAATTCCGCTAAATATCGTTTAAAGTCATTTGTATTGAACTAATCATACTTTTTATATTTTTATCGTTAAGTTCACATTATTTTACATCTAAAACACGTCTTTACAATACATTTGGGTGAATACAAAAAATAGAAAAAAAATTTGGGAAAAAATTGGGTAAAAAATGGTGATAATTCCGCTAAATATCGTTTAAAGTCATTTCTATTAAACTAATCATACTTTTTATATTTTTATCGTTAAGTTCACATAAATTTACATCTAAAACACGTCTTTACAATACATTTGGGTGAATATAAAAGGTCGTAAAAAAATTTTTAAATACAGGTGATGAATCCGCTAAATATCGTCTTAAGTCATTTCTTTTAAACTAATCATACTTTTTATATTTTTAACGTTAAGTTCACATTATTTTACATCTAAAACACGTATTTACAATACATTTGGGTGAATACAAAAAATAGAAAAAAAATTTGGGAAAAAAATGGTGATAATTCCGCTAAATATCGTTTAAAGTCATTTGTATTGAACTAATCATACTTTTTATATTTTTATCGTTAAGTTCACATTATTTTACATCTAAAACACGTATTTACAATACATTTGGGTGAATACAAAAAATAGAAAAAAAATTTGGGAAAAAAATGGTGATAATTCCGCTAAATATCGTTTAAAGTCATTTGTATTGAACTAATCATACTTTTTATATTTTTATCGTTAAGTTCACATTATTTTACATCTAAAACACGTCTTTACAATACATTTGGGTGAATATAAAAGGTCGTAAAAAAATTTTGAAATACAGGTGATGAATCCGCTAAATATCGTCTTAAGTCATTTCTATTAAACTAATCATACTTTTTATATTTTTAACGTTAAGTTCACATTATTTTACATCTAAAACACGTATTTACAATACATTTGGGTGAATACAAAAAATAGAAAAAAAATTTGGGAAAAAAATGGTGATAATTCCGCTAAATATCGTTTAAAGTCATTTGTATTGAACTAATCATACTTTTTATATTTTTATCGTTAAGTTCACATTATTTTACATCTAAAACACGTATTTACAATACATTTGGGTGAATACAAAAAATAGAAAAAAAATTTGGGAAAAAATTGGGTAAAAAATGGTGATAATTCCGCTAAATATCGTTTAAAGTCATTTGTATTGAACTAATCATACTTTTTATATTTTTATCGTTAAGTTCACATTATTTTACATCTAAAACACGTCTTTACAATACATTTGGGTGAATATAAAAGGTCGTAAAAAAATTTTGAAATACAGGTGATGAATCCGCTAAATATCGTCTTAAGTCATTTCTATTAAACTAATCATACTTTTTATATTTTTATCGTTAAGTTCACTTTATTTTACATCAATAACACGTCTTTACAATACATTTGGGTGAATATAAAAGGTCGTAAAAAAATTTTGAAATACAGGTGATGAATCCGCTAAATATCGTCTTAAGTCATTTCTATTAAACTAATCATACTTTTTATATTTTTATCGTTAAGTTCACATTATTTTACATCTAAAACACGTATTTACAATACATTTGGGTGAATACAAAAAATAAAAAAAAAATTAGGGAAAAAATTTGGTAAAAAATTGTGATAATTCCGCTAAATATCGTTTAAAGTCATTTGTATTGAACTAATCATACTTTTTATATTTTTATCGTTAAGTTCACATTATTTTACATCTAAAACACGTCTTTACAATACATTTGGGTGAATATAAAAGTTCGTAAAAAAATTTTGAAATACAGGTGATGAATCCGCTAAATATCGTCTTAAGTCATTTCTATTAAACTAATCATACTTTTTATATTTTTAACGTTAAGTTCACATTATTTTACATCTAAAACACGTATTTACAATACATTTGGGTGAATACAAAAAATAGAAAAAAAATTTGGGAAAAAAATGGTGATAATTCCGCTAAATATCGTTTAAAGTCATTTGTATTGAACTAATCATACTTTTTATATTTTTATCGTTAAGTTCACATTATTTTACATCTAAAACACGTATTTACAATACATTTGGGTGAATACAAAAAATAGAAAAAAAATTTGGGAAAAAATTGGGTAAAAAATGGTGATAATTCCGCTAAATATCGTTTAAAGTCATTTCTATTAAACTAATCATACTTTTTATATTTTTATCGTTAAGTTCACATAAATTTACATCTAAAACACGTCTTTACAATACATTTGGGTGAATATAAAAGGTCGTAAAAAAATTTTGAAATACAGGTGATGAATCCGCTAAATATCGTCTTAAGTCATTTCTATTAAACTAATCATACTTTTTATATTTTTAACGTTAAGTTCACATTATTTTACATCTAAAACACGTATTTACAATACATTTGGGTGAATACAAAAAATAGAAAAAAAATTTGGGAAAAAAATGGTGATAATTCCGCTAAATATCGTTTAAAGTCATTTGTATTGAACTAATCATACTTTTTATATTTTTATCGTTAAGTTCACATTATTTTACATCTAAAACACGTCTTTACAATACATTTGGGTGAATACAAAAAATAGAAAAAAAATTTGGGAAAAAATTGGGTAAAAAATGGTGATAATTCCGCTAAATATCGTTTAAAGTCATTTCTATTAAACTAATCATACTTTTTATATTTTTATCGTTAAGTTCACATAAATTTACATCTAAAACACGTCTTTACAATACATTTGGGTGAATATAAAAGGTCGTAAAAAAATTTTTAAATACAGGTGATGAATCCGCTAAATATCGTCTTAAGTCATTTCTTTTAAACTAATCATACTTTTTATATTTTTAACGTTAAGTTCACATTATTTTACATCTAAAACACGTATTTACAATACATTTGGGTGAATACAAAAAATAGAAAAAAAATTTGGGAAAAAAATGGTGATAATTCCGCTAAATATCGTTTAAAGTCATTTGTATTGAACTAATCATACTTTTTATATTTTTATCGTTAAGTTCACATTATTTTACATCTAAAACACGTATTTACAATACATTTGGGTGAATACAAAAAATAGAAAAAAAATTTGGGAAAAAAATGGTGATAATTCCGCTAAATATCGTTTAAAGTCATTTGTATTGAACTAATCATACTTTTTATATTTTTATCGTTAAGTTCACATTATTTTACATCTAAAACACGTCTTTACAATACATTTGGGTGAATATAAAAGGTCGTAAAAAAATTTTGAAATACAGGTGATGAATCCGCTAAATATCGTCTTAAGTCATTTCTATTAAACTAATCATACTTTTTATATTTTTATCGTTAAGTTCACATTATTTTACATCTAAAACACGTCTTTACAATACATTTGGGTGAATATAAAAGGTCGTAAAAAAATTTTGAAATACAGGTGATGAATCCGCTAAATATCGTCTTAAGTCATTTCAATTAAACTAATCATACTTTTTATATTTTTAACGTTAAGTTCACATTATTTTACATCTAAAACACGTATTTACAATACATTTGGGTAAATACAAAAAATAAAAAAAAAATTAGGGAAAAAATTTGGTAAAAAATTGTGATAATTCGGCTAAATATCGTTTAAAGTCATTTTTATTGAACTAATCATACTTTTTATATTTTTATCGTTAAGTTCACATTATTTTACATCTAAAACACGTCTTTACAATACATTTGGGTGAATATAAAAGTTCGTAAAAAAATTTTGAAATACAGGTGATGAATCCGCTAAATATCGTCTTAAGTCATTTCTATTAAACTAATCATACTTTTTATATTTTTAACGTTAAGTTCACATTATTTTACATCTAAAACACGTATTTACAATACATTTGGGTGAATACAAAAAATAGAAAAAAAATTTGGGAAAAAAATGGTGATAATTCCGCTAAATATCGTTTAAAGTCATTTGTATTGAACTAATCATACTTTTTATATTTTTATCGTTAAGTTCACATTATTTTACATCTTAAACACGTATTTACAATACATTTGGGTGAATACAAAAAATAGAAAAAAAATTTGGGAAAAAATTGGGTAAAAAATGGTGATAATTCCGCTAAATATCGTTTAAAGTCATTTGTATTGAACTAATCATACTTTTTATATTTTTATCGTTAAGTTCACATTATTTTACATCTAAAACACGTCTTTACAATACATTTGGGTGAATATAAAAGGTCGTAAAAAAATTTTGAAATACAGGTGATGAATCCGCTAAATATCGTCTTAAGTCATTTCTATTAAACTAATCATACTTTTTATATTTTTATCGTTAAGTTCACATTATTTTACATCTAAAACACGTCTTTACAATACATTTGGGTGAATATAAAAGGTCGTAAAAAAATTTTGAAATACAGGTGATGAATCCGCTAAATATCGTCTTAAGTCATTTCTATTAAACTAATCATACTTTTTATATTTTTATCGTTAAGGTCACATTATTTTACATCTAAAACACGTCTTTACAATACATTTGGGTGAATATAAAAGGTCGTAAAAAAATTTTGAAATACAGGTGATGAATCCGCTAAATATCGTCTTAAGTCATTTCTATTAAACTAATCATACTTTTTATATTTTTATCGTTAAGTTCACATTATTTTACATCTAAAACACGTCTTTACAATACATTTGGGTGAATATAAAAGGTCGTAAAAAAATTTTGAAATACAGGTGATGAATCCGCTAAATATTGTCTTAAGTCATTTCTATTAAACTAATCATAATTTTTATATTTTTAACGTTAAGTTCACATTATTTTACATCTAAAACACGTATTTACAATACATTTGGATGAATACAAAAAATAGAAAAAAAATTTGGGAAAAAATTGGGTAAAAAATGGTGATAATTCCGCTAAATATCGTTTAAAGTCATTTTTATTGAACTAATCATACTTTTTATATTTTTATCGTTAAGTTCACATTATTTTACATCTAAAACACGTCTTTACAATACATTTGGGTGAATATAAAAGTTCGTAAAAAAATTTTGAAATACAGGTGATGAATCCGCTAAATATCGTCTTAAGTCATTTCTATTAAACTAATCATACTTTTTATATTTTTAACGTTAAGTTCACATTATTTTACATCTAAAACACGTATTTACAATACATTTGGGTGAATACAAAAAATAGAAAAAAAATTTGGGAAAAAAATGGTGATAATTCCGCTAAATATCGTTTAAAGTCATTTGTATTGAACTAATCATACTTTTTATATTTTTATCGTTAAGTTCACATTATTTTACATCTTAAACACGTATTTACAATACATTTGGGTGAATACAAAAAATAGAAAAAAAATTTGGGAAAAAATTGGGTAAAAAATGGTGATAATTCCGCTAAATATCGTTTAAAGTCATTTGTATTGAACTAATCATACTTTTTATATTTTTATCGTTAAGTTCACATTATTTTACATCTAAAACACGTCTTTACAATACATTTGGGTGAATATAAAAGGTCGTAAAAAAATTTTGAAATACAGGTGATGAATCCGCTAAATATCGTCTTAAGTCATTTCTATTAAACTAATCATACTTTTTATATTTTTATCGTTAAGTTCACATTATTTTACATCTAAAACACGTCTTTACAATACATTTGGGTGAATATAAAAGGTCGTAAAAAAATTTTGAAATACAGGTGATGAATCCGCTAAATATCGTCTTAAGTCATTTCTATTAAACTAATCATACTTTTTATATTTTTATCGTTAAGTTCACATTATTTTACATCTAAAACACGTCTTTACAATACATTTGGGTGAATATAAAAGGTCGTAAAAAAATTTTGAAATACAGGTGATGAATCCGCTAAATATCGTCTTAAGTCATTTCTATTAAACTAATCATACTTTTTATATTTTTATCGTTAAGTTCACATTATTTTACATCTAAAACACGTCTTTACAATACATTTGGGTGAATATAAAAGGTCGTAAAAAAATTTTGAAATACAGGTGATGAATCCGCTAAATATTGTCTTAAGTCATTTCTATTAAACTAATCATAATTTTTATATTTTTAACGTTAAGTTCACATTATTTTACATCTAAAACACGTATTTACAATACATTTGGATGAATACAAAAAATAGAAAAAAAATTTGGGAAAAAATTGGGTAAAAAATGGTGATAATTCCGCTAAATATCGTTTAAAGTCATTTGTATTGAACTAATCATACTTTTTATATTTTTATCGTTAAGTTCACATTATTTTACATCTAAAACACGTCTATACAATACATTTGGGTGAATATAAAAGGTCGTAAAAAAATTTTGAAATACAGGTGATGAATCCGCTAAATATCGTCTTAAGTCATTTCTATTAAACTAATCATACTTTTTATATTTTTATCGTTAAGTTCACATTATTTTACATCTGAAACACGTATTTACAATACATTTGGGTGAATACAAAAAATAGAAAAAAAATTTGGGAAAAAATTGGGTAAAAAATGGTGATAATTCCGCTAAATATCGTTTAAAGTCATTTGTATTGAACTAATCATACTTTTTATATTTTTATCGTTAAGTTCACATTATTTTACATCTAAAACACGTCTTTACAATACATTTGGGTGAATATAAAAGGTCGTAAAAAAATTTTGAAATACAGGTGATGAATCCGCTAAATATCGTCTTAAGTCATTTCTATTAAACTAATCATAATTTTTATATTTTTAACGTTAAGTTCACATTATTTTACATCTAAAACACGTATTTACAATACATTTGGGTAAATACAAAAAATAAAAAAAAAATTAGGGAAAAAATTTGGTAAAAAATTGTGATAATTCCGCTAAATATCGTTTAAAGTCATTTTTATTGAACTAATCATACTTTTTATATTTTTATCGTTAAGTTCACATTATTTTACATCTAAAACACGTCTTTACAATACATTTGGGTGAATATAAAAGTTCGTAAAAAAATTTTGAAATACAGGTGATGAATCCGCTAAATATCGTCTTAAGTCATTTCTATTAAACTTATCATACTTTTTATATTTTTAACGTTAAGTTCACATTATTTTACATCTAAAACACGTATTTACAATACATTTGGGTGAATACAAAAAATAGAAAAAAAATTTGGGAAAAAAATGGTGATAATTCCGCTAAATATCGTTTAAAGTCATTTGTATTGAACTAATCATACTTTTTATATTTTTATCGTTAAGTTCACATTATTTTACATCTTAAACACGTATTTACAATACATTTGGGTGAATACAAAAAATAGAAAAAAAATTTGGGAAAAAATTGGGTAAAAAATGGTGATAATTCCGCTAAATATCGTTTAAAGTCATTTGTATTGAACTAATCATACTTTTTATATTTTTATCGTTAAGTTCACATTATTTTACATCTAAAACACGTCTTTACAATACATTTGGGTGAATATAAAAGGTCGTAAAAAAATTTTGAAATACAGGTGATGAATCCGCTAAATATCGTCTTAAGTCATTTCTATTAAACTAATCATACTTTTTATATTTTTATCGTTAAGTTCACATTATTTTACATCTAAAACACGTATTTACAATACATTTGGGTGAATACAAAAAATAGAAAAAAAATTAGGGAAAAAATTTGGTAAAAAATGGTAATAATTTCGCTAAATATCGATTAAAGTCATTTGTATTGAACTAATCATACTTTTTATATTTTTATCGTTAAGTTCACTTTATTTTACATCAATAACACGTCTTTACAATACATTTGGGTGAATATAAAAGGTCGTAAAAAAATTTTGAAATACAGGTGATGAATCCACTAAATATCGTCTTAAGTCATTTCTATTAAACTAATCATAATTTTTATATTTTTAACGTTAAGTTCACATTATTTTACATCTAAAACACGTATTTACAATACATTTGGGTGAATACAAAAAATAGAAAAAAAATTTGGGAAAAAATTGGGTAAAAAATGGTGATAATTCCGCTAAATATCGTTTAAAGTCATTTGTATTGAACTAATCATACTTTTTATATTTTTTTTGTTAAGTTCACATTATTTTACATCTAAAACACGTCTATACAATACATTTGGGTGAATATAAAAGGTCGTAAAAAAATTTTGAAATACAGGTGATGAATCCGCTAAATATCGTCTTAAGTCATTTCTATTAAACTAATCATACTTTTTATATTTTTATCGTTAAGTTCACATTATTTTACATCTGAAACACGTATTTACAATACATTTGGGTGAATACAAAAAATAGAAAAAAAATTTGGGAAAAAATTGGGTAAAAAATGGTGATAATTCCGCTAAATATCGTTTAAAGTCATTTGTATTGAACTAATCATACTTTTTATATTTTTATCGTTAAGTTCACATTATTTTACATCTAAAACACGTCTTTACAATACATTTGGGTGAATATAAAAGGTCGTAAAAAAATTTTGAAATACAGGTGATGAATCCGCTAAATATCGTCTTAAGTCATTTCTATTAAACTAATCATACTTTTTATATTTTTAACGTTAAGTTCACATTATTTTACATCTAAAACACGTATTTACAATACATTAGGGTAAATACAAAAAATAAAAAAAAAATTAGGGAAAAAATTTGGTAAAAAATTGTGATAATTCCGCTAAATATCGTTTAAAGTCATTTTTATTGAACTAATCATACTTTTTATATTTTTATCGTTAAGTTCACATTATTTTACATCTAAAACACGTCTTTACAATACATTTGGGTGAATATAAAAGTTCGTAAAAAAATTTTGAAATACAGGTGATGAATCCGCTAAATATCGTCTTAAGTCATTTCTATTAAACTAATCATACTTTTTATATTTTTAACGTTAAGTTCACATTATTTTACATCTAAAACACGTATTTACAATACATTTGGGTGAATACAAAAAATAGAAAAAAAATTTGGGAAAAAAATGGTGATAATTCCGCTAAATATCGTTTAAAGTCATTTGTATTGAACTAATCATACTTTTTATATTTTTATCGTTAAGTTCACATTATTTTACATCTTAAACACGTATTTACAATACATTTGGGTGAATACAAAAAATAGAAAAAAAATTTGGGAAAAAATTGGGTAAAAAATGGTGATAATTCCGCTAAATATCGTTTAAAGTCATTTCTATTAAACTAATCATACTTTTTATATTTTTATCGTTAAGTTCAAATAAATTTACATCTAAAACACGTCTTTACAATACATTTGGGTGAATATAAAAGGTCGTAAAAAAATTTTGAAATACAGGTGATGAATCCGCTAAATATCGTCTTAAGTCATTTCTATTACACTAATCATACTTTTTATATTTTTATCGTTAAGTTCACATTATTTTACATCTAAAACACGTATTTACAATACATTTGGGTGAATACAAAAAATAGAAAAAAAATTTGGGTAAAAAATGGTGATAATTCCGCTAAATATCGTTTAAAGTCATTTGTATTGAACTAATCATACTTTTTATATTTTTATCGTTAAGTTCACATTATTTTACTTCTAAAACACGTCTTTACAATACATTTGGGTGAATATAAAAGGTCGTAAAAAAATTTTGAAATAAAGGTGATGAATCCGCTAAATATCATCTTAAGTCATTTCTATTACACTAATCATACTTTTTATATTTTTATCGTTAAGTTCACATTATTTTACATCTAAAACACGTATTTACAATACATTTGGGTGAATACAAAAAATAGAAAAAAAATTTGGGAAAAAAATGGTGATAATTCCGCTAAATATCGTTTAAAGTCATTTGTATTGAACTAATCATACTTTTTATATTTTTAGCGTTAAGTTCACATTATTTTACATCTAAAACACGTATTTACAATACATTTGGGTGAATATAAAAAATAGAAAAAAAATTAGGGAAAAAATTTGGTAAAAAATGGTGATAATTTCGCTAAATATCGATTAAAGTCATTTGTATTGAACTAATCATACTTTTTATATTTTGATCGTTAAGTTCATATTATTTTACATCTAAAACACGTCTTTACAATACATTTGGGTGAATATAAAAGGTCATAAAAAAATTTTGAATTACAGGTGATAAATCCGCTAAATATCGTCTTAAGTCATTTCTATTAAACTAATCATACTTTTTATATTTTTAACGTTAAGTTCACATTATTTTACATCTAAAACACGTATTTACAATACATTTGGGTGAATACAAAAAATAGAAAAAAAATTTGGGAAAATAATGGTGATAATTCCGCTAAATATCGTTTAAAGTAATTTGTATTGAACTAATCATACTTTTTATATTTTGATCGTTAAGTTCATATTATTTTACATCTAAAACACGTCTTTACAATACATTTGGGTGAATATAAAAGGTCATAAAAAAATTTTGAATTACAGGTGATAAATCCGCTAAATATCGTCTTAAGTCATTTCTATTAAACTAATCATACTTTTTATATTTTTAACGTTAAGTTCACATTATTTTACATCTAAAACACGTATTTACAATACATTTGGGTGAATACAAAAAATAGAAAAAAAATTTGGGAAAATAATGGTGATAATTCCGCTAAATATCGTTTAAAGTAATTTGTATTGAACTAATCATACTTTTTATATTTTTATCGTTAAGTTCACATTATTTTACATCTAAAACACGTATTTACAATACATTTGGGTGAATACAAAAAATAGAAAAAAAATTTGGTAAAAAATGGTGATAATTCCGCTAAATATCGTTTAAAGTCATTTGTATTGAACTAATCATACTTTTTATATTTTTATCGTTAAGTTCACTTTATTTTACATCAATAACACGTCTTTACAATACATTTGGGTGAATATAAAAGGTCGTAAAAAAATTTTGAAATACAGGTGATGAATCCACTAAATATCGTCTTAAGTCATTTCTATTAAACTAATCATAATTTTTATATTTTTAACGTTAAGTTCACATTATTTTACATCTAAAACACGTATTTACAATACATTTGGGTGAATACAAAAAATAGAAAAAAAATTTGGGAAAAAATTGGGTAAAAAATGGTGATAATTCCGCTAAATATCGTTTAAAGTCATTTGTATTGAACTAATCATACTTTTTATATTTTTTTTGTTAAGTTCACATTATTTTACATCTAAAACACGTCTATACAATACATTTGGGTGAATATAAAAGGTCGTAAAAAAATTTTGAAATACAGGTGATGAATCCGCTAAATATCGTCTTAAGTCATTTCTATTAAACTAATCATACTTTTTATATTTTTATCGTTAAGTTCACATTATTTTACATCTGAAACACGTATTTACAATACATTTGGGTGAATACAAAAAATAGAAAAAAAATTTGGGAAAAAATTGGGTAAAAAATGGTGATAATTCCGCTAAATATCGTTTAAAGTCATTTGTATTGAACTAATCATACTTTTTATATTTTTATCGTTAAGTTCACATTATTTTACATCTAAAACACGTCTTTACAATACATTTGGGTGAATATAAAAGGTCGTAAAAAAATTTTGAATTACAGGTGATGAATCCGCTAAATATCGTCTTAAGTCATTTCTATTAAACTAATCATACTTTTTATATTTTTAACGTTAAGTTCACATTATTTTACATCTAAAACACGTATTTACAATACATTAGGGTAAATACAAAAAATAAAAAAAAAATTAGGGAAAAAATTTGGTAAAAAATTGTGATAATTCCGCTAAATATCGTTTAAAGTCATTTTTATTGAACTAATCATACTTTTTATATTTTTATCGTTAAGTTCACATTATTTTACATCTAAAACACGTCTTTACAATACATTTGGGTGAATATAAAAGTTCGTAAAAAAATTTTGAAATACAGGTGATGAATCCGCTAAATATCGTCTTAAGTCATTTCTATTAAACTAATCATACTTTTTATATTTTTAACGTTAAGTTCACATTATTTTACATCTAAAACACGTATTTACAATACATTTGGGTGAATACAAAAAATAGAAAAAAAATTTGGGAAAAAAATGGTGATAATTCCGCTAAATATCGTTTAAAGTCATTTGTATTGAACTAATCATACTTTTTATATTTTTATCGTTAAGTTCACATTATTTTACATCTTAAACACGTATTTACAATACATTTGGGTGAATACAAAAAATAGAAAAAAAATTTGGGAAAAAATTGGGTAAAAAATGGTGATAATTCCGCTAAATATCGTTTAAAGTCATTTCTATTAAACTAATCATACTTTTTATATTTTTATCGTTAAGTTCAAATAAATTTACATCTAAAACACGTCTTTACAATACATTTGGGTGAATATAAAAGGTCGTAAAAAAATTTTGAAATACAGGTGATGAATCCGCTAAATATCGTCTTAAGTCATTTCTATTACACTAATCATACTTTTTATATTTTTATCGTTAAGTTCACATTATTTTACATCTAAAACACGTATTTACAATACATTTGGGTGAATACAAAAAATAGAAAAAAAATTTGGGTAAAAAATGGTGATAATTCCGCTAAATATCGTTTAAAGTCATTTGTATTGAACTAATCATACTTTTTATATTTTTATCGTTAAGTTCACATTATTTTACATCTAAAACACGTCTTTACAATACATTTGGGTGAATATAAAAGGTCGTAAAAAAATTTTGAAATACAGGTGATGAATCCGCTAAATATCGTCTTAAGTCATTTCTATTAAACTAATCATACTTTTTATATTTTTAACGTTAAGTTCACATTATTTTACATCTAAAACACGTATTTACAATACATTAGGGTAAATACAAAAAATAAAAAAAAAATTAGGGAAAAAATTTGGTAAAAAATTGTGATAATTCCGCTAAATATCGTTTAAAGTCATTTTTATTGAACTAATCATACTTTTTATATTTTTATCGTTAAGTTCACATTATTTTACATCTAAAACACGTCTTTACAATACATTTGGGTGAATATAAAAGTTCGTAAAAAAATTTTGAAATACAGGTGATGAATCCGCTAAATATCGTCTTAAGTCATTTCTATTAAACTAATCATACTTTTTATATTTTTAACGTTAAGTTCACATTATTTTACATCTAAAACACGTATTTACAATACATTTGGGTGAATACAAAAAATAGAAAAAAAATTTGGGAAAAAAATGGTGATAATTCCGCTAAATATCGTTTAAAGTCATTTGTATTGAACTAATCATACTTTTTATATTTTTATCGTTAAGTTCACATTATTTTACATCTTAAACACGTATTTACAATACATTTGGGTGAATACAAAAAATAGAAAAAAAATTTGGGAAAAAATTGGGTAAAAAATGGTGATAATTCCGCTAAATATCGTTTAAAGTCATTTCTATTAAACTAATCATACTTTTTATATTTTTATCGTTAAGTTCAAATAAATTTACATCTAAAACACGTCTTTACAATACATTTGGGTGAATATAAAAGGTCGTAAAAAAATTTTGAAATACAGGTGATGAATCCGCTAAATATCGTCTTAAGTCATTTCTATTACACTAATCATACTTTTTATATTTTTATCGTTAAGTTCACATTATTTTACATCTAAAACACGTATTTACAATACATTTGGGTGAATACAAAAAATAGAAAAAAAATTTGGGTAAAAAATGGTGATAATTCCGCTAAATATCGTTTAAAGTCATTTGTATTGAACTAATCATACTTTTTATATTTTTATCGTTAAGTTCACATTATTTTACTTCTAAAACACGTCTTTACAATACATTTGGGTGAATATAAAAGGTCGTAAAAAAATTTTGAAATAAAGGTGATGAATCCGCTAAATATCATCTTAAGTCATTTCTATTACACTAATCATACTTTTTATATTTTTATCGTTAAGTTCACATTATTTTACATCTAAAACACGTATTTACAATACATTTGGGTGAATACAAAAAATAGAAAAAAAATTTGGGAAAAAAATGGTGATAATTCCGCTAAATATCGTTTAAAGTCATTTGTATTGAACTAATCATACTTTTTATATTTTTAGCGTTAAGTTCACATTATTTTACATCTAAAACACGTATTTACAATACATTTGGGTGAATATAAAAAATAGAAAAAAAATTAGGGAAAAAATTTGGTAAAAAATGGTGATAATTTCGCTAAATATCGATTAAAGTCATTTGTATTGAACTAATCATACTTTTTATATTTTGATCGTTAAGTTCATATTATTTTACATCTAAAACACGTCTTTACAATACATTTGGGTGAATATAAAAGGTCATAAAAAAATTTTGAATTACAGGTGATAAATCCGCTAAATATCGTCTTAAGTCATTTCTATTAAACTAATCATACTTTTTATATTTTTAACGTTAAGTTCACATTATTTTACATCTAAAACACGTATTTACAATACATTTGGGTGAATACAAAAAATAGAAAAAAAATTTGGGAAAATAATGGTGATAATTCCGCTAAATATCGTTTAAAGTAATTTGTATTGAACTAATCATACTTTTTATATTTTGATCGTTAAGTTCATATTATTTTACATCTAAAACACGTCTTTACAATACATTTGGGTGAATATAAAAGGTCATAAAAAAATTTTGAATTACAGGTGATAAATCCGCTAAATATCGTCTTAAGTCATTTCTATTAAACTAATCATACTTTTTATATTTTTAACGTTAAGTTCACATTATTTTACATCTAAAACACGTATTTACAATACATTTGGGTGAATACAAAAAATAGAAAAAAAATTTGGGAAAATAATGGTGATAATTCCGCTAAATATCGTTTAAAGTAATTTGTATTGAACTAATCATACTTTTTATATTTTTATCGTTAAGTTCACATTATTTTACATCTAAAACACGTATTTACAATACATTTGGGTGAATACAAAAAATAGAAAAAAAATTTGGTAAAAAATGGTGATAATTCCGCTAAATATCGTTTAAAGTCATTTGTATTGAACTAATCATACTTTTTATATTTTTATCGTTAAGTTCACTTTATTTTACATCAATAACACGTCTTTACAATACATTTGGGTGAATATAAAAGGTCGTAAAAAAATTTTGAAATACAGGTGATGAATCCACTAAATATCGTCTTAAGTCATTTCTATTAAACTAATCATAATTTTTATATTTTTAACGTTAAGTTCACATTATTTTACATCTAAAACACGTATTTACAATACATTTGGGTGAATACAAAAAATAGAAAAAAAATTTGGGAAAAAATTGGGTAAAAAATGGTGATAATTCCGCTAAATATCGTTTAAAGTCATTTGTATTGAACTAATCATACTTTTTATATTTTTTTTGTTAAGTTCACATTATTTTACATCTAAAACACGTCTATACAATACATTTGGGTGAATATAAAAGGTCGTAAAAAAATTTTGAAATACAGGTGATGAATCCGCTAAATATCGTCTTAAGTCATTTCTATTAAACTAATCATACTTTTTATATTTTTATCGTTAAGTTCACATTATTTTACATCTGAAACACGTATTTACAATACATTTGGGTGAATACAAAAAATAGAAAAAAAATTTGGGAAAAAATTGGGTAAAAAATGGTGATAATTCCGCTAAATATCGTTTAAAGTCATTTGTATTGAACTAATCATACTTTTTATATTTTTATCGTTAAGTTCACATTATTTTACATCTAAAACACGTCTTTACAATACATTTGGGTGAATATAAAAGGTCGTAAAAAAATTTTGAAATACAGGTGATGAATCCGCTAAATATCGTCTTAAGTCATTTCTATTAAACTAATCATACTTTTTATATTTTTAACGTTAAGTTCACATTATTTTACATCTAAAACACGTATTTACAATACATTAGGGTAAATACAAAAAATAAAAAAAAAATTAGGGAAAAAATTTGGTAAAAAATTGTGATAATTCCGCTAAATATCGTTTAAAGTCATTTTTATTGAACTAATCATACTTTTTATATTTTTATCGTTAAGTTCACATTATTTTACATCTAAAACACGTCTTTACAATACATTTGGGTGAATATAAAAGTTCGTAAAAAAATTTTGAAATACAGGTGATGAATCCGCTAAATATCGTCTTAAGTCATTTCTATTAAACTAATCATACTTTTTATATTTTTAACGTTAAGTTCACATTATTTTACATCTAAAACACGTATTTACAATACATTTGGGTGAATACAAAAAATAGAAAAAAAATTTGGGAAAAAAATGGTGATAATTCCGCTAAATATCGTTTAAAGTCATTTGTATTGAACTAATCATACTTTTTATATTTTTATCGTTA
Organism: Diuraphis noxia; assembly: GCF_037042655.1. NCBI lineage: Eukaryota > Metazoa > Arthropoda > Insecta > Hemiptera > Aphididae > Diuraphis > Diuraphis noxia. The sequence continues at coordinate 51,976,565 of NW_028301715.1, forward strand.
AGTTCACATTATTTTACATCTTAAACACGTATTTACAATACATTTGGGTGAATACAAAAAATAGAAAAAAAATTTGGGAAAAAATTGGGTAAAAAATGGTGATAATTCCGCTAAATATCGTTTAAAGTCATTTCTATTAAACTAATCATACTTTTTATATTTTTATCGTTAAGTTCAAATAAATTTACATCTAAAACACGTCTTTACAATACATTTGGGTGAATATAAAAGGTCGTAAAAAAATTTTGAAATACAGGTGATGAATCCGCTAAATATCGTCTTAAGTCATTTCTATTACACTAATCATACTTTTTATATTTTTATCGTTAAGTTCACATTATTTTACATCTAAAACACGTATTTACAATACATTTGGGTGAATACAAAAAATAGAAAAAAAATTTGGGTAAAAAATGGTGATAATTCCGCTAAATATCGTTTAAAGTCATTTGTATTGAACTAATCATACTTTTTATATTTTTATCGTTAAGTTCACATTATTTTACTTCTAAAACACGTCTTTACAATACATTTGGGTGAATATAAAAGGTCGTAAAAAAATTTTGAAATAAAGGTGATGAATCCGCTAAATATCATCTTAAGTCATTTCTATTACACTAATCATACTTTTTATATTTTTATCGTTAAGTTCACATTATTTTACATCTAAAACACGTATTTACAATACATTTGGGTGAATACAAAAAATAGAAAAAAAATTTGGGAAAAAAATGGTGATAATTCCGCTAAATATCGTTTAAAGTCATTTGTATTGAACTAATCATACTTTTTATATTTTTAGCGTTAAGTTCACATTATTTTACATCTAAAACACGTATTTACAATACATTTGGGTGAATATAAAAAATAGAAAAAAAATTAGGGAAAAAATTTGGTAAAAAATGGTGATAATTTCGCTAAATATCGATTAAAGTCATTTGTATTGAACTAATCATACTTTTTATATTTTGATCGTTAAGTTCATATTATTTTACATCTAAAACACGTCTTTACAATACATTTGGGTGAATATAAAAGGTCATAAAAAAATTTTGAATTACAGGTGATAAATCCGCTAAATATCGTCTTAAGTCATTTCTATTAAACTAATCATACTTTTTATATTTTTAACGTTAAGTTCACATTATTTTACATCTAAAACACGTATTTACAATACATTTGGGTGAATACAAAAAATAGAAAAAAAATTTGGGAAAATAATGGTGATAATTCCGCTAAATATCGTTTAAAGTAATTTGTATTGAACTAATCATACTTTTTATATTTTTATCGTTAAGTTCACATTATTTTACATCTAAAACACGTATTTACAATACATTTGGGTGAATACAAAAAATAGAAAAAAAATTTGGGAAAAAATTGGGTAAAAAATGGTGATAATTCCGCTAAATATCGTTTTAAGTCATTTGTATTGAACTAATCATACTTTTTATATTTTTATCGTTAAGTTCACATTATTTTACTTCTAAAACACGTCTTTACAATACATTTGGGTGAATATAAAAGGTCGTAAAAAAATTTTGAAATAAAGGTGATGAATCCGCTAAATATCGTTTAAAGTCATTTGTATTGAACTAATCATACTTTTTATATTTTTATCGTTAAGTTCACATTATTTTACTTCTAAAACACGTCTTTACAATACATTTGGGTGAATATAAAAGGTCGTAAAAAAATTTTGAAATAAAGGTGATGAATCCGCTAAATATCGTCTTAAGTCATTTCTATTACACTAATCATACTTTTTATATTTTTATCGTTAAGTTCACATTATTTTACATCTAAAACACGTATTTACAATACATTTGGGTGAATACAAAAAATAGAAAAAAAATTTGGGAAAAAAATGGTGATAATTCCGCTAAATATCGTTTAAAGTCATTTGTATTGAACTAATCATACTTTTTATATTTTTATCGTTAAGTTCACATCATTTTACATCTAAAACACGTATTTACAATACATTTGGGTGAATACAAAAAATAGAAAAAAAATTTGGGAAAAAAATGGTGATAATTCCGCTAAATATCGTTTAAAGTCATTTGTATTGAACTAATCATACTTTTTATATTTTTAGCGTTAAGTTCACATTATTTTACATCTAAAACACGTATTTACAATACATTTGGGTGATTACAAAAAATAGAAAAAAAATTTGGGAAAAAATTGGGTAAAAAATGGTGATAATTCCGCTAAATATCGTTTAAAGTCATTTGTATTGAACTAATCATACTTTTTATATTTTTATCGTTAAGTTCACATTATTTTACATCTAAAACACGTCTTTACAATACATTTGGGTGAATATAAAAGGTCGTAAAAAAATTTTGAAATAAAGGTGATGAATCCGCTAAATATCGTCTTAAGTCATTTCTATTAAACTAATCATACTTTTTATATTTTTAACGTTAAGTTCACATTATTTTACATCTAAAACACGTATTTACAATACATTTGGGTGAATACAAAAAATAGAAAAAAAATTTGGGAAAAAAATGGTGATAATTCCGCTAAATATCGTTTAAAGTCATTTGAATTGAACTAATCATACTTTTTATATTTTTAGCGTTAAGTTCACATTATTTTACATCTAAAACACGTATTTACAATACATTTGGGTGAATACAAAAAATAGAAAAAAAATTTGGGAAAAAATTGGGTAAAAAATGGTGATAATTCCGCTAAATATCGTTTAAAGTCATTTGTATTGAACTAATCATACTTTTTATATTTTTATCGTTAAGTTCACATTATTTTACATCTAAAACACGTCTTTACAATACATTTGGGTGAATATAAAAGGTCGTAAAAAAATTTTGAAATACAGGTGATGAATCCGCTAAATATCGTCTTAAGTCATTTCTATTAAACTAATCATACTTTTTATATTTTTAACGTTAAGTTCACATTATTTTACTTCTAAAACACGTCTTTACAATACATTTGGGTGAATATAAAAGGTCGTAAAAAAATTTTGAAATAAAGGTGATGAATCCGCTAAATATCGTCTTAAGTCATTTCTATTACACTAATCATACTTTTTATATTTTTATCGTTAAGTTCACATTATTTTACATCTAAAACACGTATTTACAATACATTTGGGTGAATACAAAAAATAGAAAAAAAATTTGGGAAAAAAATGGTGATAATTCCGCTAAATATCGTTTAAAGTCATTTGTATTGAACTAATCATACTTTTTATATTTTTATCGTTAAGTTCACATCATTTTACATCTAAAACACGTATTTACAATACATTTGGGTGAATACAAAAAATAGAAAAAAAATTTGGGAAAAAAATGGTGATAATTCCGCTAAATATCGTTTAAAGTCATTTGTATTGAACTAATCATACTTTTTATATTTTTAGCGTTAAGTTCACATTATTTTACATCTAAAACACGTATTTACAATACATTTGGGTGATTACAAAAAATAGAAAAAAAATTTGGGAAAAAATTGGGTAAAAAATGGTGATAATTCCGCTAAATATCGTTTAAAGTCATTTGTATTGAACTAATCATACTTTTTATATTTTTATCGTTAAGTTCACATTATTTTACATCTAAAACACGTCTTTACAATACATTTGGGTGAATATAAAAGGTCGTAAAAAAATTTTGAAATAAAGGTGATGAATCCGCTAAATATCGTCTTAAGTCATTTCTATTAAACTAATCATACTTTTTATATTTTTAACGTTAAGTTCACATTATTTTACATCTAAAACACGTATTTACAATACATTTGGGTGAATACAAAAAATAGAAAAAAAATTTGGGAAAAAAATGGTGATAATTCCGCTAAATATCGTTTAAAGTCATTTGAATTGAACTAATCATACTTTTTATATTTTTAGCGTTAAGTTCACATTATTTTACATCTAAAACACGTATTTACAATACATTTGGGTGAATACAAAAAATAGAAAAAAAATTTGGGAAAAAATTGGGTAAAAAATGGTGATAATTCCGCTAAATATCGTTTAAAGTCATTTGTATTGAACTAATCATACTTTTTATATTTTTATCGTTAAGTTCACATTATTTTACATCTAAAACACGTCTTTACAATACATTTGGGTGAATATAAAAGGTCGTAAAAAAATTTTGAAATACAGGTGATGAATCCGCTAAATATCGTCTTAAGTCATTTCTATTAAACTAATCATACTTTTTATATTTTTAACGTTAAGTTCACATTATTTTACATCTAAAACACGTATTTACAATACATTTGGGTGAATACAAAAAATAGAAAAAAAATTTGGGAAAAAATTGGGTAAAAAATGGTGATAATTCCGCTAAATATCGTTTAAAGTCATTTGTATTGAACTAATCATACTTTTTATATTTTTATCGTTAAGATCACATTATTTTACATCTAAAACACGTCTTTACAATACATTTGGGTGAATATAAAAGGTCGTAAAAAAATTTTGAAATACAGGTGATGAATCCGCTAAATATCGTCTTAAGTCATTTCTATTAAACTAATCATACTTTTTATATTTTTAACGTTAAGTTCACATTATTTTACATCTAAAACACGTATTTACAATACATTTGGGTGAATACAAAAAATAGAAAAAAAATTAGGGAAAAAATTTGGTAAAAAATGGTGATAATTTCGCTAAATATCGATTAAAGTCATTTGTATTGAACTAATCATACTTTTTATATTTTGATCGTTAAGTTCATATTATTTTACATCTAAAACACGTCTTTACAATACATTTGGGTGAATATAAAAGGTCATAAAAAAATTTTGAATTACAGGTGATAAATCCGCTAAATATCGTCTTAAGTCATTTCTATTAAACTAATCATACTTTTTATATTTTTAACGTTAAGTTCACATTATTTTACATCTAAAACACGTATTTACAATACATTTGGGTGAATACAAAAAATAGAAAAAAAATTTGGGAAAATAATGGTGATAATTCCGCTAAATATCGTTTAAAGTAATTTGTATTGAACTAATCATACTTTTTATATTTTTATCGTTAAGTTCACATTATTTTACATCTAAAACACGTATTTACAATACATTTGGGTGAATACAAAAAATAGAAAAAAAATTTGGGAAAAAATTGGGTAAAAAATGGTGATAATTCCGCTAAATATCGTTTAAAGTCATTTGTATTGAACTAATCATACTTTTTATATTTTTATCGTTAAGTTCACATTATTTTACTTCTAAAACACGTCTTTACAATACATTTGGGTGAATATAAAAGGTCGTAAAAAAATTTTGAAATAAAGGTGATGAATCCGCTAAATATCGTCTTAAGTCATTTCTATTACACTAATCATACTTTTTCTATTTTTATCGTTAAGTTCACATTATTTTACATCTAAAACACGTATTTACAATACATTTGGGTGAATACAAAAAATAGAAAAAAAATTTGGGAAAAAATTGGGTAAAAAATGGTGATAATTCCGCTAAATATCGTTTAAAGTCATTTGTATTGAACTAATCATACTTTTTATATTTTTATCGTTAAGTTCACATTATTTTACATCTAAAACACGTCTTTACAATACATTTGGGTGAATATAAAAGGTCGTAAAAAAATTTTGAAATACAGGTGATGAATCCGCTAAATATCGTCTTAAGTCATTTCTATTAAACTAATCATACTTTTTATATTTTTAACGTTAAGTTCACATTATTTTACATCTAAAACACGTATTTACAATACATTTGGGTGAATACAAAAAATAGAAAAAAAATTTGGGAAAAAATTGGGTAAAAAATGGTGATAATTCCGCTAAATATCGTTTAAAGTCATTTGTATTGAACTAATCATACTTTTTATATTTTTATCGTTAAGTTCACATTATTTTACTTCTAAAACACGTCTTTACAATACATTTGGGTGAATATAAAAGGTCGTAAAAAAATTTTGAAATAAAGGTGATGAATCCGCTAAATATCGTCTTAAGTCATTTCTATTACACTAATCATACTTTTTATATTTTTATCGTTAAGTTCACATTATTTTACATCTAAAACACGTATTTACAATACATTTGGGTGAATACAAAAAATAGAAAAAAAATTTGGGAAAAAAATGGTGATAATTCCGCTAAATATCGTTTAAAGTCATTTGAATTGAACTAATCATACTTTTTATATTTTTAGCGTTAAGTTCACATTATTTTACATCTAAAACACGTCTTTACAATACATTTGGGTGAATATAAAAGGTCGTAAAAAAATTTTGAAATACAGGTGATGAATCCGCTAAATATCGTCTTAAGTCATTTCTATTAAACTAATCATACTTTTTATATTTTTAACGTTAAGTTCACATTATTTTACATCTAAAACACGTATTTACAATACATTTGGGTGAATACAAAAAATAGAAAAAAAATTTGGGAAAAAATTGGGTAAAAAATGGTGATAATTCCGCTAAATATCGTTTAAAGTCATTTGTATTGAACTAATCATACTTTTTATATTTTTATCGTTAAGTTCACATTATTTTACTTCTAAAACACGTCTTTACAATACATTTGGGTGAATATAAAAGGTCGTAAAAAAATTTTGAAATACAGGTGATGAATCCGCTAAATATCGTCTTAAGTCATTTCTATTAAACTAATCATACTTTTTATATTTTTAACGTTAAGTTCACATTATTTTACATCTAAAACACGTATTTACAATACATTTGGGTGAATACAAAAAATAGAAAAAAAATTTGGGAAAAAATTGGGTAAAAAATGGTGATAATTCCGCTAAATATCGTTTAAAGTCATTTGTATTGAACTAATCATACTTTTTATATTTTTATCGTTAAGATCACATTATTTTACATCTAAAACACGTCTTTACAATACATTTGGGTGAATATAAAAGGTCGTAAAAAAATTTTGAAATACAGGTGATGAATCCGCTAAATATCGTCTTAAGTCATTTCTATTAAACTAATCATACTTTTTATATTTTTAACGTTAAGTTCACATTATTTTACATCTAAAACACGTATTTACAATACATTTGGGTGAATACAAAAAATAGAAAAAAAATTAGGGAAAAAATTTGGTAAAAAATGGTGATAATTTCGCTAAATATCGATTAAAGTCATTTGTATTGAACTAATCATACTTTTTATATTTTGATCGTTAAGTTCATATTATTTTACATCTAAAACACGTCTTTACAATACATTTGGGTGAATATAAAAGGTCATAAAAAAATTTTGAATTACAGGTGATAAATCCGCTAAATATCGTCTTAAGTCATTTCTATTAAACTAATCATACTTTTTATATTTTTAACGTTAAGTTCACATTATTTTACATCTAAAACACGTATTTACAATACATTTGGGTGAATACAAAAAATAGAAAAAAAATTTGGGAAAATAATGGTGATAATTCCGCTAAATATCGTTTAAAGTAATTTGTATTGAACTAATCATACTTTTTATATTTTTATCGTTAAGTTCACATTATTTTACATCTAAAACACGTATTTACAATACATTTGGGTGAATACAAAAAATAGAAAAAAAATTTGGGAAAAAATTGGGTAAAAAATGGTGATAATTCCGCTAAATATCGTTTAAAGTCATTTGTATTGAACTAATCATACTTTTTATATTTTTATCGTTAAGTTCACATTATTTTACTTCTAAAACACGTCTTTACAATACATTTGGGTGAATATAAAAGGTCGTAAAAAAATTTTGAAATAAAGGTGATGAATCCGCTAAATATCGTCTTAAGTCATTTCTATTACACTAATCATACTTTTTCTATTTTTATCGTTAAGTTCACATTATTTTACATCTAAAACACGTATTTACAATACATTTGGGTGAATACAAAAAATAGAAAAAAAATTTGGGAAAAAATTGGGTAAAAAATGGTGATAATTCCGCTAAATATCGTTTAAAGTCATTTGTATTGAACTAATCATACTTTTTATATTTTTATCGTTAAGTTCACATTATTTTACATCTAAAACACGTCTTTACAATACATTTGGGTGAATATAAAAGGTCGTAAAAAAATTTTGAAATACAGGTGATGAATCCGCTAAATATCGTCTTAAGTCATTTCTATTAAACTAATCATACTTTTTATATTTTTAACGTTAAGTTCACATTATTTTACATCTAAAACACGTATTTACAATACATTTGGGTGAATACAAAAAATAGAAAAAAAATTTGGGAAAAAATTGGGTAAAAAATGGTGATAATTCCGCTAAATATCGTTTAAAGTCATTTGTATTGAACTAATCATACTTTTTATATTTTTATCGTTAAGTTCACATTATTTTACTTCTAAAACACGTCTTTACAATACATTTGGGTGAATATAAAAGGTCGTAAAAAAATTTTGAAATAAAGGTGATGAATCCGCTAAATATCGTCTTAAGTCATTTCTATTACACTAATCATACTTTTTATATTTTTATCGTTAAGTTCACATTATTTTACATCTAAAACACGTATTTACAATACATTTGGGTGAATACAAAAAATAGAAAAAAAATTTGGGAAAAAAATGGTGATAATTCCGCTAAATATCGTTTAAAGTCATTTGAATTGAACTAATCATACTTTTTATATTTTTAGCGTTAAGTTCACATTATTTTACATCTAAAACACGTCTTTACAATACATTTGGGTGAATATAAAAGGTCGTAAAAAAATTTTGAAATACAGGTGATGAATCCGCTAAATATCGTCTTAAGTCATTTCTATTAAACTAATCATACTTTTTATATTTTTAACGTTAAGTTCACATTATTTTACATCTAAAACACGTATTTACAATACATTTGGGTGAATACAAAAAATAGAAAAAAAATTTGGGAAAAAATTGGGTAAAAAATGGTGATAATTCCGCTAAATATCGTTTAAAGTCATTTGTATTGAACTAATCATACTTTTTATATTTTTATCGTTAAGTTCACATTATTTTACTTCTAAAACACGTCTTTACAATACATTTGGGTGAATATAAAAGGTCGTAAAAAAATTTTGAAATAAAGGTGATGAATCCGCTAAATATCGTCTTAAGTCATTTCTATTACACTAATCATACTTTTTATATTTTTATCGTTAAGTTCACATTATTTTACATCTAAAACACGTATTTACAATACATTTGGGTGAATACAAAAAATAGAAAAAAAATTTGGGAAAAAAATGGTGATAATTCCGCTAAATATCGTTTAAAGTCATTTGAATTGAACTAATCATACTTTTTATATTTTTAGCGTTAAGTTCACATTATTTTACATCTAAAACACGTCTTTACAATACATTTGGGTGAATATAAAAGGTCGTAAAAAAATTTTGAAATACAGGTGATGAATCCGCTAAATATCGTCTTAAGTCATTTCTATTAAACTAATCATACTTTTTATATTTTTAACGTTAAGTTCACATTATTTTACATCTAAAACACGTATTTACAATACATTTGGGTGAATACAAAAAATAGAAAAAAAATTTGGGAAAAAATTGGGTAAAAAATGGTGATAATTCCGCTAAATATCGTTTAAAGTCATTTGTATTGAACTAATCATACTTTTTATATTTTTATCGTTAAGATCACATTATTTTACATCTAAAACACGTCTTTACAATACATTTGGGTGAATATAAAAGGTCGTAAAAAAATTTTGAAATACAGGTGATGAATCCGCTAAATATCGTCTTAAGTCATTTCTATTAAACTAATCATACTTTTTATATTTTTAACGTTAAGTTCACATTATTTTACATCTAAAACACGTATTTACAATACATTTGGGTGAATACAAAAAATAGAAAAAAAATTTGGGAAAAAAATGGTGATAATTCCGCTAAATATCGTTTAAAGTCATTTGTATTGAACTAATCATACTTTTTATATTTTTATCGTTAAGTTCACATTATTTTACATCTAAAACACGTATTTACAATACATTTGGGTGAATACAAAAAATAGAAAAAAAATTTGGGAAAAAATTGGGTAAAAAATGGTGATAATTCCGCTAAATATCGTTTAAAGTCATTTGTATTGAACTAATCATACTTTTTATATTTTTATCGTTAAGTTCACATTATTTTACATCTAAAACACGTCTTTACAATACATTTGGGTGAATATAAAAGGTCGTAACAAAATTTTGAAATACAGGTGATGAATCCGCTAAATATCGTCTTAAGTCATTTCTATTAAACTAATCATACTTTTTATATTTTTATCGTTAAGTTCACATTATTTTACATCTAAAACACGTATTTACAATACATTTGGGTGAATACAAAAAATAGAAAAAAAATTAGGGAAAAAATTTGGTAAAAAATGGTGATAATTTCGCTAAATATCGATTAAAGTCATTTGTATTGAACTAATCATACTTTTTATATTTTGATCGTTAAGTTCATATTATTTTACATCTAAAACACGTCTTTACAATACATTTGGGTGAATATAAAAGGTCATAAAAAAATTTTGAAATACAGGTGATAAATCCGCTAAATATCTTCTTAAGTCATTTCTATTAAACTAATCATACTTTTTATATTTTTAACGTTAAGTTCACATTATTTTACATCTAAAACACGTATTTACAATACATTTGGGTGAATACAAAAAATAGAAAAAAAATTTGGGAAAATAATGGTGATAATTCCGCTAAATATCGTTTAAAGTCATTTGTATTGAACTAATCATACTTTTTATATTTTTATCGTTAAGTTCACATTATTTTACATCTAAAACACGTATTTACAATACATTTGGGTGAATACAAAAAATAGAAAAAAAATTTGGGAAAAAATTGGGTAAAAAATGGTGATAATTCCGCTAAATATCGTTTAAAGTCATTTGTATTGAACTAATCATACTTTTTAATTTTTATCGTTAAGTTCACATTATTTTACTTCTAAAACACGTCTTTACAATACATTTGGGTGAATATAAAAGGTCGTAAAAAAATTTTGAAATAAAGGTGATGAATCCGCTAAATATCGTCTTAAGTCATTTCTATTACACTAATCATACTTTTTATATTTTTATCGTTAAGTTCACATTATTTTACATCTAAAACACGTATTTACAATACATTTGGGTGAATACAAAAAATAGAAAAAAAATTTGGGAAAAAAATGGTGATAATTCCGCTAAATATCGTTTAAAGTCATTTGAATTGAACTAATCATACTTTTTATATTTTTAGCGTTAAGTTCACATTATTTTACATCTAAAACACGTATTTACAATACATTTGGGTGAATACAAAAAATAGAAAAAAAATTTGGGAAAAAATTGGGTAAAAAATGGTGATAATTCCGCTAAATATCGTTTAAAGTCATTTGTATTGAACTAATCATACTTTTTATATTTTTATCGTTAAGTTCACATTATTTTACATCTAAAACACGTCTTTACAATACATTTGGGTGAATATAAAAGGTCGTAAAAAAATTTTGAAATACAGGTGATGAATCCGCTAAATATCGTCTTAAGTCATTTCTATTAAACTAATCATACTTTTTATATTTTTAACGTTAAGTTCACATTATTTTACATCTAAAACACGTATTTACAATACATTTGGGTGAATACAAAAAATAGAAAAAAAATTTGGGAAAAAAATGGTGATAATTCCGCTAAATATCGTTTAAAGTCATTTGTATTGAACTAATCATACTTTTTATATTTTTATCGTTAAGTTCACATTATTTTACATCTAAAACACGTCTTTACAATACATTTGGGTGAATATAAAAGGTCGTAAAAAAATTTTGAAATACAGGTGATGAATCCGCTAAATATCGTCTTAAGTCATTTCTATTAAACTAATCATACTTTTTATATTTTTAACGTTAAGTTCACATTATTTTACATCTAAAACACGTATTTACAATACATTTGGGTGAATACAAAAAATAGAAAAAAAATTTGGGAAAAAATTGGGTAAAAAATGGTGATAATTCCGCTAAATATCGTTTAAAGTCATTTGTATTGAACTAATCATACTTTTTATATTTTTATCGTTAAGATCACATTATTTTACATCTAAAACACGTCTTTACAATACATTTGGGTGAATATAAAAGGTCGTAAAAAAATTTTGAAATACAGGTGATGAATCCGCTAAATATCGTCTTAAGTCATTTCTATTAAACTAATCATACTTTTTATATTTTTAACGTTAAGTTCACATTATTTTACATCTAAAACACGTATTTACAATACATTTGGGTGAATACAAAAAATAGAAAAAAAATTAGGGAAAAAATTTGGTAAAAAATGGTGATAATTTCGCTAAATATCGATTAAAGTCATTTGTATTGAACTAATCATACTTTTTATATTTTGATCGTTAAGTTCATATTATTTTACATCTAAAACACGTCTTTACAATACATTTGGGTGAATATAAAAGGTCATAAAAAAATTTTGAATTACAGGTGATAAATCCGCTAAATATCGTCTTAAGTCATTTCTATTAAACTAATCATACTTTTTATATTTTTAACGTTAAGTTCACATTATTTTACATCTAAAACACGTATTTACAATACATTTGGGTGAATACAAAAAATAGAAAAAAAATTTGGGAAAATAATGGTGATAATTCCGCTAAATATCGTTTAAAGTAATTTGTATTGAACTAATCATACTTTTTATATTTTTATCGTTAAGTTCACATTATTTTACATCTAAAACACGTATTTACAATACATTTGGGTGAATACAAAAAATAGAAAAAAAATTTGGGAAAAAATTGGGTAAAAAATGGTGATAATTCCGCTAAATATCGTTTAAAGTCATTTGTATTGAACTAATCATACTTTTTATATTTTTATCGTTAAGTTCACATTATTTTACTTCTAAAACACGTCTTTACAATACATTTGGGTGAATATAAAAGGTCGTAAAAAAATTTTGAAATAAAGGTGATGAATCCGCTAAATATCGTCTTAAGTCATTTCTATTACACTAATCATACTTTTTCTATTTTTATCGTTAAGTTCACATTATTTTACATCTAAAACACGTATTTACAATACATTTGGGTGAATACAAAAAATAGAAAAAAAATTTGGGAAAAAATTGGGTAAAAAATGGTGATAATTCCGCTAAATATCGTTTAAAGTCATTTGTATTGAACTAATCATACTTTTTATATTTTTATCGTTAAGTTCACATTATTTTACATCTAAAACACGTCTTTACAATACATTTGGGTGAATATAAAAGGTCGTAAAAAAATTTTGAAATACAGGTGATGAATCCGCTAAATATCGTCTTAAGTCATTTCTATTAAACTAATCATACTTTTTATATTTTTAACGTTAAGTTCACATTATTTTACATCTAAAACACGTATTTACAATACATTTGGGTGAATACAAAAAATAGAAAAAAAATTTGGGAAAATAATGGTGATAATTCCGCTAAATATCGTTTAAAGTCATTTGTATTGAACTAATCATACTTTTTATATTTTTAACGTTAAGTTCACATTATTTTACATCTAAAACACGTATTTACAATACATTTGGGTGAATACAAAAAATAGAAAAAAAATTTGGGAAAAAATTGGGTAAAAAATGGTGATAATTCCGCTAAATATCGTTTAAAGTCATTTGTATTGAACTAATCATACTTTTTATATTTTTATCGTTAAGTTCACATTATTTTACTTCTAAAACACGTCTTTACAATACATTTGGGTGAATATAAAAGGTCGTAAAAAAATTTTGAAATAAAGGTGATGAATCCGCTAAATATCGTCTTAAGTCATTTCTATTACACTAATCATACTTTTTATATTTTTATCGTTAAGTTCACATTATTTTACATCTAAAACACGTATTTACAATACATTTGGGTGAATACAAAAAATAGAAAAAAAATTTGGGAAAAAAATGGTGATAATTCCGCTAAATATCGTTTAAAGTCATTTGAATTGAACTAATCATACTTTTTATATTTTTAGCGTTAAGTTCACATTATTTTACATCTAAAACACGTCTTTACAATACATTTGGGTGAATATAAAAGGTCGTAAAAAAATTTTGAAATACAGGTGATGAATCCGCTAAATATCGTCTTAAGTCATTTCTATTAAACTAATCATACTTTTTATATTTTTAACGTTAAGTTCACATTATTTTACATCTAAAACACGTATTTACAATACATTTGGGTGAATACAAAAAATAGAAAAAAAATTTGGGAAAAAATTGGGTAAAAAATGGTGATAATTCCGCTAAATATCGTTTAAAGTCATTTGTATTGAACTAATCATACTTTTTATATTTTTATCGTTAAGATCACATTATTTTACATCTAAAACACGTCTTTACAATACATTTGGGTGAATATAAAAGGTCGTAAAAAAATTTTGAAATACAGGTGATGAATCCGCTAAATATCGTCTTAAGTCATTTCTATTAAACTAATCATACTTTTTATATTTTTAACGTTAAGTTCACATTATTTTACATCTAAAACACGTATTTACAATACATTTGGGTGAATACAAAAAATAGAAAAAAAATTTGGGAAAAAAATGGTGATAATTCCGCTAAATATCGTTTAAAGTCATTTGTATTGAACTAATCATACTTTTTATATTTTTATCGTTAAGTTCACATTATTTTACATCTAAAACACGTCTTTACAATACATTTGGGTGAATATAAAAGGTCGTAAAAAAATTTTGAAATACAGGTGATGAATCCGCTAAATATCGTCTTAAGTCATTTCTATTAAACTAATCATACTTTTTATATTTTTAACGTTAAGTTCACATTATTTTACATCTAAAACACGTATTTACAATACATTTGGGTGAATACAAAAAATAGAAAAAAAATTTGGGAAAAAATTGGGTAAAAAATGGTGATAATTCCGCTAAATATCGTTTAAAGTCATTTGTATTGAACTAATCATACTTTTTATATTTTTATCGTTAAGATCACATTATTTTACATCTAAAACACGTCTTTACAATACATTTGGGTGAATATAAAAGGTCGTAAAAAAATTTTGAAATACAGGTGATGAATCCGCTAAATATCGTCTTAAGTCATTTCTATTAAACTAATCATACTTTTTATATTTTTAACGTTAAGTTCACATTATTTTACATCTAAAACACGTATTTACAATACATTTGGGTGAATACAAAAAATAGAAAAAAAATTAGGGAAAAAATTTGGTAAAAAATGGTGATAATTTCGCTAAATATCGATTAAAGTCATTTGTATTGAACTAATCATACTTTTTATATTTTGATCGTTAAGTTCATATTATTTTACATCTAAAACACGTCTTTACAATACATTTGGGTGAATATAAAAGGTCATAAAAAAATTTTGAATTACAGGTGATAAATCCGCTAAATATCGTCTTAAGTCATTTCTATTAAACTAATCATACTTTTTATATTTTTAACGTTAAGTTCACATTATTTTACATCTAAAACACGTATTTACAATACATTTGGGTGAATACAAAAAATAGAAAAAAAATTTGGGAAAAAATTGGGTAAAAAATGGTGATAATTCCGCTAAATATCGTTTAAAGTCATTTGTATTGAACTAATCATACTTTTTATATTTTTATCGTTAAGATCACATTATTTTACATCTAAAACACGTCTTTACAATACATTTGGGTGAATATAAAAGGTCGTAAAAAAATTTTGAAATACAGGTGATGAATCCGCTAAATATCGTCTTAAGTCATTTCTATTAAACTAATCATACTTTTTATATTTTTAACGTTAAGTTCACATTATTTTACATCTAAAACACGTATTTACAATACATTTGGGTGAATACAAAAAATAGAAAAAAAATTAGGGAAAAAATTTGGTAAAAAATGGTGATAATTTCGCTAAATATCGATTAAAGTCATTTGTATTGAACTAATCATACTTTTTATATTTTGATCGTTAAGTTCATATTATTTTACATCTAAAACACGTCTTTACAATACATTTGGGTGAATATAAAAGGTCATAAAAAAATTTTGAATTACAGGTGATAAATCCGCTAAATATCGTCTTAAGTCATTTCTATTAAACTAATCATACTTTTTATATTTTTAACGTTAAGTTCACATTATTTTACATCTAAAACACGTATTTACAATACATTTGGGTGAATACAAAAAATAGAAAAAAAATTTGGGAAAATAATGGTGATAATTCCGCTAAATATCGTTTAAAGTAATTTGTATTGAACTAATCATACTTTTTATATTTTTATCGTTAAGTTCACATTATTTTACATCTAAAACACGTATTTACAATACATTTGGGTGAATACAAAAAATAGAAAAAAAATTTGGGAAAAAATTGGGTAAAAAATGGTGATAATTCCGCTAAATATCGTTTAAAGTCATTTGTATTGAACTAATCATACTTTTTATATTTTTATCGTTAAGTTCACATTATTTTACTTCTAAAACACGTCTTTACAATACATTTGGGTGAATATAAAAGGTCGTAAAAAAATTTTGAAATAAAGGTGATGAATCCGCTAAATATCGTCTTAAGTCATTTCTATTACACTAATCATACTTTTTCTATTTTTATCGTTAAGTTCACATTATTTTACATCTAAAACACGTATTTACAATACATTTGGGTGAATACAAAAAATAGAAAAAAAATTTGGGAAAAAATTGGGTAAAAAATGGTGATAATTCCGCTAAATATCGTTTAAAGTCATTTGTATTGAACTAATCATACTTTTTATATTTTTATCGTTAAGTTCACATTATTTTACATCTAAAACACGTCTTTACAATACATTTGGGTGAATATAAAAGGTCGTAAAAAAATTTTGAAATACAGGTGATGAATCCGCTAAATATCGTCTTAAGTCATTTCTATTAAACTAATCATACTTTTTATATTTTTAACGTTAAGTTCACATTATTTTACATCTAAAACACGTATTTACAATACATTTGGGTGAATACAAAAAATAGAAAAAAAATTTGGGAAAATAATGGTGATAATTCCGCTAAATATCGTTTAAAGTCATTTGTATTGAACTAATCATACTTTTTATATTTTTAACGTTAAGTTCACATTATTTTACATCTAAAACACGTATTTACAATACATTTGGGTGAATACAAAAAATAGAAAAAAAATTTGGGAAAAAATTGGGTAAAAAATGGTGATAATTCCGCTAAATATCGTTTAAAGTCATTTGTATTGAACTAATCATACTTTTTATATTTTTATCGTTAAGTTCACATTATTTTACTTCTAAAACACGTCTTTACAATACATTTGGGTGAATATAAAAGGTCGTAAAAAAATTTTGAAATAAAGGTGATGAATCCGCTAAATATCGTCTTAAGTCATTTCTATTACACTAATCATACTTTTTATATTTTTATCGTTAAGTTCACATTATTTTACATCTAAAACACGTATTTACAATACATTTGGGTGAATACAAAAAATAGAAAAAAAATTTGGGAAAAAAATGGTGATAATTCCGCTAAATATCGTTTAAAGTCATTTGAATTGAACTAATCATACTTTTTATATTTTTAGCGTTAAGTTCACATTATTTTACATCTAAAACACGTCTTTACAATACATTTGGGTGAATATAAAAGGTCGTAAAAAAATTTTGAAATACAGGTGATGAATCCGCTAAATATCGTCTTAAGTCATTTCTATTAAACTAATCATACTTTTTATATTTTTAACGTTAAGTTCACATTATTTTACATCTAAAACACGTATTTACAATACATTTGGGTGAATACAAAAAATAGAAAAAAAATTTGGGAAAAAATTGGGTAAAAAATGGTGATAATTCCGCTAAATATCGTTTAAAGTCATTTGTATTGAACTAATCATACTTTTTATATTTTTATCGTTAAGATCACATTATTTTACATCTAAAACACGTCTTTACAATACATTTGGGTGAATATAAAAGGTCGTAAAAAAATTTTGAAATACAGGTGATGAATCCGCTAAATATCGTCTTAAGTCATTTCTATTAAACTAATCATACTTTTTATATTTTTAACGTTAAGTTCACATTATTTTACATCTAAAACACGTATTTACAATACATTTGGGTGAATACAAAAAATAGAAAAAAAATTTGGGAAAAAAATGGTGATAATTCCGCTAAATATCGTTTAAAGTCATTTGTATTGAACTAATCATACTTTTTATATTTTTATCGTTAAGTTCACATTATTTTACATCTAAAACACGTATTTACAATACATTTGGGTGAATACAAAAAATAGAAAAAAAATTTGGGAAAAAATTGGGTAAAAAATGGTGATAATTCCGCTAAATATCGTTTAAAGTCATTTGTATTGAACTAATCATACTTTTTATATTTTTATCGTTAAGTTCACATTATTTTACATCTAAAACACGTCTTTACAATACATTTGGGTGAATATAAAAGGTCGTAACAAAATTTTGAAATACAGGTGATGAATCCGCTAAATATCGTCTTAAGTCATTTCTATTAAACTAATCATACTTTTTATATTTTTATCGTTAAGTTCACATTATTTTACATCTAAAACACGTATTTACAATACATTTGGGTGAATACAAAAAATAGAAAAAAAATTTGGGAAAAAATTGGGTAAAAAATGGTGATAATTCCGCTAAATATCGTTTAAAGTCATTTGTATTGAACTAATCATACTTTTTATATTTTTATCGTTAAGTTCACATTATTTTACATCTAAAACACGTCTTTACAATACATTTGGGTGAATATAAAAGGTCGTAAAAAAATTTTGAAATACAGGTGATGAATCTGCTAAATATCGTCTTAAGTCATTTCTATTAAACTAATCATACTTTTTATATTTTTAACGTTAAGTTCACATTATTTTACATCTAAAACACGTCTTTACAATACATTTGGGTGAATATAAAAGGTCGTAAAAAAATTTTGAAATACAGGTGATGAATCCGCTAAATATCGTCTTAAGTCATTTCTATTAAACTAATCATACTTTTTATATTTTTAACGTTAAGTTCACATTATTTTACATCTAAAACACGTATTTACAATACATTTGGGTGAATACAAAAAATAGAAAAAAAATTTGGGAAAATAATGGTGATAATTCCGCTAAATATCGTTTAAAGTCATTTGTATTGAACTAATCATACTTTTTATATTTTTATCGTTAAGTTCACATTATTTTACATCTAAAACACGTATTTACAATACATTTGGGTGAATACAAAAAATTGAAAAAAAATTTGGGAAAAAATTGGGTAAAAAATGGTGATAATTCCGCTAAATATCGTTTAAAGTCATTTGTATTGAACTAATCATACTTTTTATATTTTTATCGTTAAGTTCACATTATTTTACTTCTAAAACACGTCTTTACAATACATTTGGGTGAATATAAAAGGTCGTAAAAAAATTTTGAAATAAAGGTGATGAATCCGCTAAATATCGTCTTAAGTCATTTCTATTACACTAATCATACTTTTTATATTTTTATCGTTAAGTTCACATTATTTTACATCTAAAACACGTATTTACAATACATTTGGGTGAATACAAAAAATAGAAAAAAAATTTGGGAAAAAAATGGTGATAATTCCGCTAAATATCGTTTAAAGTCATTTGTATTGAACTAATCATACTTTTTATATTTTTAGCGTTAAGTTCACATTATTTTACATCTAAAACACGTATTTACAATACATTTGGGTGAATACAAAAAATAGAAAAAAAATTTGGGAAAAAATTGGGTAAAAAATGGTGATAATTCCGCTAAATATCGTTTAAAGTCATTTGTATTGAACTAATCATACTTTTTATATTTTTATCGTTAAGTTCACATTATTTTACATCTAAAACACGTATTTACAATACATTTGGGTGAATACAAAAAATAGAAAAAAAATTTGGGAAAAAAATGGTGATAATTCCGCTAAATATCGTTTAAAGTCATTTGTATTGAACTAATCATACTTTTTATATTTTTATCGTTAAGTTCACATTATTTTACTTCTAAAACACGTCTTTACAATACATTTGGGTGAATATAAAAGGTCGTAAAAAAATTTTGAAATAAAGGTGATGAATCCGCTAAATATCGTCTTAAGTCATTTCTATTACACTAATCATACTTTTTATATTTTTATCGTTAAGTTCACATTATTTTACATCTAAAACACGTATTTACAATACATTTGGGTGAATACAAAAAATAGAAAAAAAATTTGGGAAAAAAATGGTGATAATTCCGCTAAATATCGTTTAAAGTCATTTGAATTGAACTAATCATACTTTTTATATTTTTAGCGTTAAGTTCACATTATTTTACATCTAAAACACGTATTTACAATACATTTGGGTGAATAAAAAAAATAGAAAAAAAATTTGGGAAAAAATTGGGTAAAAAATGGTGATAATTCCGCTAAATATCGTTTAAAGTCATTTGTATTGAACTAATCATACTTTTTATATTTTTATCGTTAAGTTCACATTATTTTACATCTAAAACACGTCTTTAAAATACATTTGGGTGAATATAAAAGGTCGTAACAAAATTTTGAAATACAGGTGATGAATCCGCTAAATATCGTCTTAAGTCATTTCTATTAAACTAATCATACTTTTTATATTTTTATCGTTAAGTTCACATTGTTTTACATCTAAAACACGTATTTACAATACATTTGGGTGAATACAAAAAATAGAAAAAAAATTAGGGAAAAAATTTGGTAAAAAATGGTGATAATTTCGCTAAATATCGATTAAAGTCATTTGTATTGAACTAATCATACTTTTTATATTTTGATCGTTAAGTTCATATTATTTTACATCTAAAACACGTCTTTACAATACATTTGGGTGAATATAAAAGGTCATAAAAAAATTTTGAAATACAGGTGATGAATCCGCTAAATATCGTCTTAAGTCATTTCTATTAAACTAATCATACTTTTTATATTTTTAACGTTAAGTTCACATTATTTTACATCTAAAACACGTATTTACAATACATTTGGGTGAATACAAAAAATAGAAAAAAAATTTGGGAAAATAATGGTGATAATTCCGCTAAATATCGTTTAAAGTCATTTGAATTGAACTAATCATACTTTTTATATTTTTAGCGTTAAGTTCACATTATTTTACATCTAAAACACGTATTTACAATACATTTGGGTGAATACAAAAAATAGAAAAAAAATTTGGGAAAAAATTGGGTAAAAAATGGTGATAATTCCGCTAAATATCGTTTAAAGTCATTTGTATTGAACTAATCATACTTTTTATATTTTTATCGTTAAGTTCACATTATTTTACATCTAAAACACGTCTTTACAATACATTTGGGTGAATATAAAAGGTCGTAAAAAAATTTTGAAATAAAGGTGATGAATCCGCTAAATATCGTCTTAAGTCATTTCTATTACACTAATCATACTTTTTATATTTTTATCGTTAAGTTCACATTATTTTACATCTCAAACACGTATTTACAATACATTTGGGTGAATACAAAAAATATAAAAAAAATTTGGGAAAAAAATGGTGATAATTCCGCTAAATATCGTTTAAAGTCATTTGTATTGAACTAATCATACTTTTTATATTTTTAGCGTTAAGTTCACATTATTTTACATCTAAAACACGTATTTACAATACATTTGGGTGAATACAAAAAATAGAAAAAAAATTTGGGAAAAAATTGGGTAAAAAATGGTGATAATTCCGCTAAATATCGTTTAAAGTCATTTGTATTGAACTAATCATACTTTTTATATTTTTATCGTTAAGTTCACATTATTTTACATCTAAAACACGTATTTACAATACATTTGGGTGAATACAAAAAATAGAAAAAAAATTTGGGAAAAAAATGGTGATAATTCCGCTAAATATCGTTTAAAGTCATTTGTATTGAACTAATCATACTTTTTATATTTTTAGCGTTAAGTTCACATTATTTTACATCTAAAACACGTATTTACAATACATTTGGGTGAATACAAAAAATAGAAAAAAAATTTGGGAAAAAATTGGGTAAAAAATGGTGATAATTCCGCTAAATATCGATTAAAGTCATTTGTATTGAACTAATCATACTTTTTATATTTTTATCGTTAAGTTCACATTATTTTACATCTAAAACACGTCTTTACAATACATTTGGGTGAATATAAAAGGTCGTAAAAAAATTTTGAAATACAGGTGATGAATCCGCTAAATATCGTCTTAAGTCATTTCTATTAAACTAATCATACTTTTTATATTTTTATCGTTAAGTTCACTTTATTTTACATCAATAACACGTCTTTACAATACATTTGGGTGAATATAAAAGGTCGTAAAAAAATTTTGAAATACAGGTGATGAATCCGCTAAATATCGTCTTAAGTCATTTCTTTTAAACTAATCATACTTTTTATATTTTTATCGTTAAGTTCACATTATTTTACATCTAAAACACGTATTTACAATACATTTGGGTGAATACAAAAAATAGAAAAAAAATTAGGGAAAAAATTGGGTAAAAAATGGTGATAATTTCGCTAAATATCGATTAAAGTCATTTGTATTGAACTAATCATACTTTTTATATTTTGATCGTTAAGTTCATATTATTTTACATCTAAAACACGTCTTTACAATACATTTGGGTGAATATAAAAGGTCATAAAAAAATTTTGAATTACAGGTGATAAATCCGCTAAATATCGTCTTAAGTCATTTCTATTAAACTAATCATACTTTTTATATTTTTAACGTTAAGTTCACATTATTTTACATCTAAAACACGTATTTACAATACATTTGGGTGAATACAAAAAATAGAAAAAAAATTGGGTAAAAAATGGTGATAATTCCACTAAATATCGTTTAAAGTCATTTGAATTGAACTAATCATACTTTTTATATTTTTATCGTTAAGATCACATTATTTTACATCTAAAACACGTCTTTACAATACATTTGGGTGAATATAAAAGGTCGTAAAAAAATTTTGAAATACAGGTGATGAATCCGCTAAATATCGTCTTAAGTCATTTCTATTAAACTAATCATACTTTTTATATTTTTAACGTTAAGTTCACATTATTTTACATCTAAAACACGTATTTACAATACATTTGGGTGAATACAAAAAATAGAAAAAAAATTTGGGAAAATAATGGTGATAATTCCGCTAAATATCGTTTAAAGTCATTTGAATTGAACTAATCATACTTTTTATATTTTTAGCGTTAAGTTCACATTATTTTACATCTAAAACACGTATTTACAATACATTTGGGTGAATACAAAAAATAGAAAAAAAATTTGGGAAAAAATTGGGTAAAAAATGGTGATAATTCCGCTAAATATCGTTTAAAGTCATTTGTATTGAACTAATCATACTTTTTATATTTTTATCGTTAAGTTCACATTATTTTACATCTAAAACACGTCTTTACAATACATTTGGGTGAATATAAAAGGTCGTAAAAAAATTTTGAAATAAAGGTGATGAATCCGCTAAATATCGTCTTAAGTCATTTCTATTACACTAATCATACTTTTTATATTTTTATCGTTAAGTTCACATTATTTTACATCTCAAACACGTATTTACAATACATTTGGGTGAATACAAAAAATAGAAAAAAAATTTGGGAAAAAAATGGTGATAATTCCGCTAAATATCGTTTAAAGTCATTTGTATTGAACTAATCATACTTTTTATATTTTTAGCGTTAAGTTCACATTATTTTACATCTAAAACACGTATTTACAATACATTTGGGTGAATACAAAAAATAGAAAAAAAATTTGGGAAAAAATTGGGTAAAAAATGGTGATAATTCCGCTAAATATCGTTTAAAGTCATTTGTATTGAACTAATCATACTTTTTATATTTTTATCGTTATGTTCACATTATTTTACATCTAAAACACGTATTTACAATACATTTGGGTGAATACAAAAAATAGAAAAAAAATTTGGGAAAAAAATGGTGATAATTCCGCTAAATATCGTTTAAAGTCATTTGTATTGAACTAATCATACTTTTTATATTTTTAGCGTTAAGTTCACATTATTTTACATCTAAAACACGTATTTACAATACATTTGGGTGAATACAAAAAATAGAAAAAAAATTTGGGAAAAAATTGGGTAAAAAATGGTGATAATTCCGCTAAATATCGATTAAAGTCATTTGTATTGAACTAATCAAACTTTTTATATTTTTATCGTTAAGTTCACATTATTTTACATCTAAAACACGTCTTTACAATACATTTGGGTGAATATAAAAGGTCGTAAAAAAATTTTGAAATACAGGTGATGAATCCGCTAAATATCGTCTTAAGTCATTTCTATTAAACTAATCATACTTTTTATATTTTTATCGTTAAGTTCACTTTATTTTACATCAATAACACGTCTTTACAATACATTTGGGTGAATATAAAAGGTCGTAAAAAAATTTTGAAATACAGGTGATGAATCCGCTAAATATCGTCTTAAGTCATTTCTTTTAAACTAATCATACTTTTTATATTTTTATCGTTAAGTTCACATTATTTTACATCTAAAACACGTATTTACAATACATTTGGGTGAATACAAAAAATAGAAAAAAAATTTGGGAAAAAATTGGGTAAAAAATGGTGATAATTCCGCTAAATATCGTTTAAAGTCATTTGAATTGAACTAATCATACTTTTTATATTTTTATCGTTAAGTTCACATTATTTTACATCTAAAACACGTCTTTACAATACATTTGGGTGAATATAAAAGGTCGTAAAAAAATTTTGAAATACAGGTGATGAATCCGCTAAATATCGTCTTAAGTCATTTCTATTAAACTAATCATACTTTTTATATTTTTAACGTTAAGTTCACATTATTTTACATCTAAAACACGTATTTACAATACATTTGGGTGAATACAAAAAATAGAAAAAAAATTTGGGAAAAAAATGGTGATAATTCCGCTAAATATCGTTTAAAGTCATTTGTATTGAACTAATCATACTTTTTATATTTTTATCGTTAAGTTCACATTATTTTACATCTAAAACACGTCTTTACAATACATTTGGGTGAATATAAAAGGTCGTAAAAAAATTTTGAAATACAGGTGATGAATCCGCTAAATATCGTCTTAAGTCATTTCTATTAAACTAATCATACTTTTTATATTTTTAACGTTAAGTTCACATTATTTTACATCTAAAACACGTATTTACAATACATTTGGGTGAATACAAAAAATAGAAAAAAAATTTGGGAAAAAATTGGGTAAAAAATGGTGATAATTCCGCTAAATATCGTTTAAAGTCATTTGAATTGAACTAATCATACTTTTTATATTTTTATCGTTAAGATCACATTATTTTACATCTAAAACACGTCTTTACAATACATTTGGGTGAATATAAAAGGTCGTAAAAAAATTTTGAAATACAGGTGATGAATCCGCTAAATATCGTCTTAAGTCATTTCTATTAAACTAATCATACTTTTTATATTTTTAACGTTAAGTTCACATTATTTTACATCTAAAACACGTATTTACAATACATTTGGGTGAATACAAAAAATAGAAAAAAAATTTGGGAAAATAATGGTGATAATTCCGCTAAATATCGTTTAAAGTCATTTGAATTGAACTAATCATACTTTTTATATTTTTAGCGTTAAGTTCACATTATTTTACATCTAAAACACGTATTTACAATACATTTGGGTGAATACAAAAAATAGAAAAAAAATTTGGGAAAAAATTGGGTAAAAAATGGTGATAATTCCGCTAAATATCGTTTAAAGTCATTTGTATTGAACTAATCATACTTTTTATATTTTTATCGTTAAGTTCACATTATTTTACATCTAAAACACGTCTTTACAATACATTTGGGTGAATATAAAAGGTCGTAAAAAAATTTTGAAATAAAGGTGATGAATCCGCTAAATATCGTCTTAAGTCATTTCTATTACACTAATCATACTTTTTATATTTTTATCGTTAAGTTCACATTATTTTACATCTCAAACACGTATTTACAATACATTTGGGTGAATACAAAAAATAGAAAAAAAATTTGGGAAAAAAATGGTGATAATTCCGCTAAATATCGTTTAAAGTCATTTGTATTGAACTAATCATACTTTTTATATTTTTAGCGTTAAGTTCACATTATTTTACATCTAAAACACGTATTTACAATACATTTGGGTGAATACAAAAAATAGAAAAAAAATTTGGGAAAAAATTGGGTAAAAAATGGTGATAATTCCGCTAAATATCGTTTAAAGTCATTTGTATTGAACTAATCATACTTTTTATATTTTTATCGTTATGTTCACATTATTTTACATCTAAAACACGTATTTACAATACATTTGGGTGAATACAAAAAATAGAAAAAAAATTTGGGAAAAAAATGGTGATAATTCCGCTAAATATCGTTTAAAGTCATTTGTATTGAACTAATCATACTTTTTATATTTTTAGCGTTAAGTTCACATTATTTTACATCTAAAACACGTATTTACAATACATTTGGGTGAATACAAAAAATAGAAAAAAAATTTGGGAAAAAATTGGGTAAAAAATGGTGATAATTCCGCTAAATATCGATTAAAGTCATTTGTATTGAACTAATCAAACTTTTTATATTTTTATCGTTAAGTTCACATTATTTTACATCTAAAACACGTCTTTACAATACATTTGGGTGAATATAAAAGGTCGTAAAAAAATTTTGAAATACAGGTGATGAATCCGCTAAATATCGTCTTAAGTCATTTCTATTAAACTAATCATACTTTTTATATTTTTATCGTTAAGTTCACTTTATTTTACATCAATAACACGTCTTTACAATACATTTGGGTGAATATAAAAGGTCGTAAAAAAATTTTGAAATACAGGTGATGAATCCGCTAAATATCGTCTTAAGTCATTTCTTTTAAACTAATCATACTTTTTATATTTTTATCGTTAAGTTCACATTATTTTACATCTAAAACACGTATTTACAATACATTTGGGTGAATACAAAAAATAGAAAAAAAATTTGGGAAAAAATTGGGTAAAAAATGGTGATAATTCCGCTAAATATCGTTTAAAGTCATTTGTATTGAACTAATCATACTTTTTATATTTTTATCGTTAAGTTCACATTATTTTACATCTAAAACACGTCTTTACAATACATTTGGGTGAATATAAAAGGTCGTAAAAAAATTTTGAAATACAGGTGATGAATCCGCTAAATATCGTCTTAAGTCATTTCTATTAAACTAATCATACTTTTTATATTTTTAACGTTAAGTTCACATTATTTTACATCTAAAACACGTATTTACAATACATTTGGGTGAATACAAAAAATAGAAAAAAAATTTGGGAAAAAAATGGTGATAATTCCGCTAAATATCGTTTAAAGTCATTTGTATTGAACTAATCATACTTTTTATATTTTTATCGTTAAGATCACATTATTTTACATCTAAAACACGTCTTTACAATACATTTGGGTGAATACAAAAAATAGAAAAAAAATTTGGGAAAAAATTGGGTAAAAAATGGTGATAATTCCGCTAAATATCGTTTAAAGTCATTTGTATTGAACTAATCATACTTTTTATATTTTTATCGTTAAGTTCACATTATTTTACATCTAAAACACGTCTTTACAATACATTTGGGTGAATATAAAAGGTCGTAAAAAAATTTTGAAATAAAGGTGATGAATCCGCTAAATATCGTCTTAAGTCATTTCTATTACACTAATCATACTTTTTATATTTTTATCGTTAAGTTCACATTATTTTACATCTCAAACACGTATTTACAATACATTTGGGTGAATACAAAAAATAGAAAAAAAATTTGGGAAAAAAATGGTGATAATTCCGCTAAATATCGTTTAAAGTCATTTGTATTGAACTAATCATACTTTTTATATTTTTAGCGTTAAGTTCACATTATTTTACATCTAAAACACGTATTTACAATACATTTGGGTGAATACAAAAAATAGAAAAAAAATTTGGGAAAAAATTGGGTAAAAAATGGTGATAATTCCGCTAAATATCGTTTAAAGTCATTTGTATTGAACTAATCATACTTTTTATATTTTTATCGTTATGTTCACATTATTTTACATCTAAAACACGTATTTACAATACATTTGGGTGAATACAAAAAATAGAAAAAAAATTTGGGAAAAAAATGGTGATAATTCCGCTAAATATCGTTTAAAGTCATTTGTATTGAACTAATCATACTTTTTATATTTTTAGCGTTAAGTTCACATTATTTTACATCTAAAACACGTATTTACAATACATTTGGGTGAATACAAAAAATAGAAAAAAAATTTGGGAAAAAATTGGGTAAAAAATGGTGATAATTCCGCTAAATATCGATTAAAGTCATTTGTATTGAACTAATCAAACTTTTTATATTTTTATCGTTAAGTTCACATTATTTTACATCTAAAACACGTCTTTACAATACATTTGGGTGAATATAAAAGGTCGTAAAAAAATTTTGAAATACAGGTGATGAATCCGCTAAATATCGTCTTAAGTCATTTCTATTAAACTAATCATACTTTTTATATTTTTATCGTTAAGTTCACTTTATTTTACATCAATAACACGTCTTTACAATACATTTGGGTGAATATAAAAGGTCGTAAAAAAATTTTGAAATACAGGTGATGAATCCGCTAAATATCGTCTTAAGTCATTTCTTTTAAACTAATCATACTTTTTATATTTTTATCGTTAAGTTCACATTATTTTACATCTAAAACACGTATTTACAATACATTTGGGTGAATACAAAAAATAGAAAAAAAATTTGGGAAAAAATTGGGTAAAAAATGGTGATAATTCCGCTAAATATCGTTTAAAGTCATTTGTATTGAACTAATCATACTTTTTATATTTTTATCGTTAAGTTCACATTATTTTACATCTAAAACACGTCTTTACAATACATTTGGGTGAATATAAAAGGTCGTAAAAAAATTTTGAAATACAGGTGATGAATCCGCTAAATATCGTCTTAAGTCATTTCTATTAAACTAATCATACTTTTTATATTTTTAACGTTAAGTTCACATTATTTTACATCTAAAACACGTATTTACAATACATTTGGGTGAATACAAAAAATAGAAAAAAAATTTGGGAAAAAAATGGTGATAATTCCGCTAAATATCGTTTAAAGTCATTTGTATTGAACTAATCATACTTTTTATATTTTTATCGTTAAGTTCACATTATTTTACATCTAAAACACGTCTTTACAATACATTTGGGTGAATATAAAAGGTCGTAAAAAAATTTTGAAATACAGGTGATGAATCCGCTAAATATCGTCTTAAGTCATTTCTATTAAACTAATCATACTTTTTATATTTTTAACGTTAAGTTCACATTATTTTACATCTAAAACACGTATTTACAATACATTTGGGTGAATACAAAAAATAGAAAAAAAATTTGGGAAAAAATTGGGTAAAAAATGGTGATAATTCCGCTAAATATCGTTTAAAGTCATTTGTATTGAACTAATCATACTTTTTATATTTTTATCGTTAAGATCACATTATTTTACATCTAAAACACGTCTTTACAATACATTTGGGTGAATATAAAAGGTCGTAAAAAAATTTTGAAATACAGGTGATGAATCCGCTAAATATCGTCTTAAGTCATTTCTATTAAACTAATAATACTTTTTATATTTTTAACGTTAAGTTCACATAATTTTACATCTAAAACACGTATTTACAATACATTTGGGTGAATACAAAAAATAGAAAAAAAATTTGGGAAAAAAATGGTGATAATTCCGCTAAATATCGTTTAAAGTCATTTGTATTGAACTAATCATACTTTTTATATTTTTATCGTTAAGTTCACATTATTTTACATCTAAAACACGTATTTACAATACATTTGGGTGAATACAAAAAATAGAAAAAAAATTTGGGAAAAAATTGGGTAAAAAATGGTGATAATTCCGCTAAATATCGTTTAAAGTCATTTCTATTAAACTAATCATACTTTTTATATTTTTATCGTTAAGTTCACATAAATTTACATCTAAAACACGTCTTTACAATACATTTGGGTGAATATAAAAGGTCGTAAAAAAATTTTGAAATACAGGTGATGAATCCGCTAAATATCGTCTTAAGTCATTTCTATTAAACTAATCATACTTTTTATATTTTTAACGTTAAGTTCACATTATTTTACATCTAAAACACGTATTTACAATACATTTGGGTGAATACAAAAAATAGAAAAAAAATTTGGGAAAAAAATGGTGATAATTCCGCTAAATATCGTTTAAAGTCATTTGTATTGAACTAATCATACTTTTTATATTTTTATCGTTAAGTTCACATTATTTTACATCTAAAACACGTATTTAAAATACATTTGGGTGAATACAAAAAATAGAAAAAAAATTTGGGAAAAAATTGGGTAAAAAATGGTGATAATTCCGCTAAATATCGTTTAAAGTCATTTGTATTGAACTAATCATACTTTTTATATTTTTATCGTTAAGTTCACATTATTTTACATCTAAAACACGTCTTTACAATACATTTGGGTGAATATAAAAGGTCGTAAAAAAATTTTGAAATACAGGTGATGAATCCGCTAAATATCGTCTTAAGTCATTTCTATTAAACTAATCATACTTTTTATATATTTATCGTTAAGTTCACATTATTTTACATCTAAAACACGTATTTACAATACATTTGGGTGAATACAAAAAATAGAAAAAAAATTTGGGAAAAAAATGGTGATAATTCCGCTAAATATCGTTTAAAGTCATTTGTATTGAACTAATCATACTTTTTATATTTTTATCGTTAAGTTCACATTATTTTACATCTAAAACACGTATTTACAATACATTTGGGTGAATACAAAAAATAGAAAAAAAATTTGGGAAAAAATTGGGTAAAAAATGGTGATAATTCCGCTAAATATCGTTTAAAGTCATTTGTATTGAACTAATCATACTTTTTATATTTTTATCGTTAAGTTCACATTATTTTACATCTAAAACACGTCTTTACAATACATTTGGGTGAATATAAAAGGTCGTAAAAAAATTTTGAAATACAGGTGATGAATCCGCTAAATATCGTCTTAAGTCATTTCTATTAAACTAATCATACTTTTTATATTTTTAACGTTAAGTTCACATTATTTTACATCTAAAACACGTATTTACAATACATTTGGGTGAATACAAAAAATAGAAAAAAAATTTGGGAAAAAATTGGGTAAAAAATGGTGATAATTCCGCTAAATATCGTTTAAAGTCATTTGTATTGAACTAATCATACTTTTTATATTTTTATCGTTAAGTTCACATTATTTTACATCTAAAACACGTCTTTACAATACATTTGGGTGAATATAAAAGGTCGTAAAAAAATTTTGAAATACAGGTGATGAATCCGCTAAATATCGTCTTAAGTCATTTCTATTAAACTAATCATACTTTTTATATTTTTAACGTTAAGTTCACATTATTTTACATCTAAAACACGTATTTACAATACATTTGGGTGAATACAAAAAATAGAAAAAAAATTTGGAAAAAAATGGTGATAATTCCGCTAAATATCGTTTAAAGTCATTTGTATTGAACTAATCATACTTTTTATATTTTTATCGTTAAGCTCACATTATTTTACATCTAAAACACGTATTTACAATACATTTGGGTGAATACAAAAAATAGAAAAAAAATTTGGGAAAAAATTGGGTAAAAAATGGTGATAATTCCGCTAAATATCGTTTAAAGTCATTTGTATTGAACTAATCATACTTTTTATATTTTTATCGTTAAGTTCACATTATTTTACATCTAAAACACGTCTTTACAATACATTTGGGTGAATATAAAAGGTCGTAAAAAAATTTTGAAATACAGGTGATGAATCCGCTAAATATCGTCTTAAGTCATTTCTATTACACTAATCATACTTTTTATATTTTTATCGTTAAGTTCACATTATTTTACATCTAAAACACGTATTTACAATACATTTGGGTGAATACAAAAAATAGAAAAAAAATTTGGGAAAAAAATGGTGATAATTCCGCTAAATATCGTTTAAAGTCATTTGTATTGAACTAATCATACTTTTTATATTTTTATCGTTAAGTTCACATTATTTTACATCTAAAACACGTCTTTACAATACATTTGGGTGAATATAAAAGGTCGTAAAAAAATTTTGAAATACAGGTGATGAATCCGCTAAATATCGTCTTAAGTCATTTCTATTAAACTAATCATACTTTTTATATTTTTAACGTTAAGTTCACATTATTTTACATCTAAAACACGTATTTACAATACATTTGGGTGAATACAAAAAATAGAAAAAAAATTTGGAAAAAAATGGTGATAATTCCGCTAAATATCGTTTAAAGTCATTTGTATTGAACTAATCATACTTTTTATATTTTTATCGTTAAGCTCACATTATTTTACATCTAAAACACGTATTTACAATACATTTGGGTGAATACAAAAAATAGAAAAAAAATTTGGGAAAAAATTGGGTAAAAAATGGTGATAATTCCGCTAAATATCGTTTAAAGTCATTTGTATTGAACTAATCATACTTTTTATATTTTTATCGTTAAGTTCACATTATTTTACATCTAAAACACGTCTTTACAATACATTTGGGTGAATATAAAAGGTCGTAAAAAAATTTTGAAATACAGGTGATGAATCCGCTAAATATCGTCTTAAGTCATTTCTATTACACTAATCATACTTTTTATATTTTTATCGTTAAGTTCACATTATTTTACATCTAAAACACGTATTTACAATACATTTGGGTGAATACAAAAAATAGAAAAAAAATTTGGGAAAAAAATGGTGATAATTCCGCTAAATATCGTTTAAAGTCA
Source organism: Diuraphis noxia (assembly GCF_037042655.1). NCBI lineage: Eukaryota > Metazoa > Arthropoda > Insecta > Hemiptera > Aphididae > Diuraphis > Diuraphis noxia. The sequence continues at coordinate 52,009,582 of NW_028301715.1, forward strand.
TTTGTATTGAACTAATCATACTTTTTATATTTTTATCGTTAAGTTCACATTATTTTACATCTAAAACACGTATTTACAATACATTTGGGTGAATACAAAAAATAGAAAAAAAATTTGGGAAAAAATTGGGTAAAAAATGGTGATAATTCCGCTAAATATCGTTTAAAGTCATTTCTATTAAACTAATCATACTTTTTATATTTTTATCGTTAAGTTCACATAAATTTACATCTAAAACACGTCTTTACAATACATTTGGGTGAATATAAAAGGTCGTAAAAAAATTTTGAAATACAGGTGATGAATCCGCTAAATATCGTCTTAAGTCATTTCTATTAAACTAATCATACTTTTTATATTTTTAACGTTAAGTTCACATTATTTTACATCTAAAACACGTATTTACAATACATTTGGGTGAATACAAAAAATAGAAAAAAAATTTGGAAAAAAATTGGTGATAATTCCGCTAAATATCGTTTAAAGTCATTTGTATTGAACTAATCATACTTTTTATATTTTTATCGTTAAGTTCACATTATTTTACATCTAAAACACGTATTTAAAATACATTTGGGTGAATACAAAAAATAGAAAAAAAATTTGGGAAAAAATTGGGTAAAAAATGGTGATAATTCCGCTAAATATCGTTTAAAGTCATTTGTATTGAACTAATCATACTTTTTATATTTTTATCGTTAAGTTCACATTATTTTACATCTAAAACACGTCTTTACAATACATTTGGGTGAATATAAAAGGTCGTAAAAAAATTTTGAAATACAGGTGATGAATCCGCTAAATATCGTCTTAAGTCATTTCTATTAAACTAATCATACTTTTTATATATTTATCGTTAAGTTCACATTATTTTACATCTAAAACACGTATTTACAATACATTTGGGTGAATACAAAAAAAAGAAAAAAAATTTGGGAAAAAAATGGTGATAATTCCGCTAAATATCGTTTAAAGTCATTTGTATTGAACTAATCATACTTTTTATATTTTTATCGTTAAGTTCACATTATTTTACATCTAAAACACGTATTTACAATACATTTGGGTGAATACAAAAAATAGAAAAAAAATTTGGGAAAAAATTGGGTAAAAAATGGTGATAATTCCGCTAAATATCGTTTAAAGTCATTTGTATTGAACTAATCATACTTTTTATATTTTTATCGTTAAGTTCACATTATTTTACATCTAAAACACGTCTTTACAATACATTTGGGTGAATATAAAAGGTCGTAAAAAAATTTTGAAATACAGGTGATGAATCCGCTAAATATCGTCTTAAGTCATTTCTATTAAACTAATCATACTTTTTATATTTTTAACGTTAAGTTCACATTATTTTACATCTAAAACACGTATTTACAATACATTTGGGTGAATACAAAAAATAGAAAAAAAATTTGGGAAAAAATTGGGTAAAAAATGGTGATAATTCCGCTAAATATCGTTTAAAGTCATTTGTATTGAACTAATCATACTTTTTATATTTTTATCGTTAAGTTCACATTATTTTACATCTAAAACACGTCTTTACAATACATTTGGGTGAATATAAAAGGTCGTAAAAAAATTTTGAAATACAGGTGATGAATCCGCTAAATATCGTCTTAAGTCATTTCTATTAAACTAATCATACTTTTTATATTTTTAACGTTAAGTTCACATTATTTTACATCTAAAACACGTATTTACAATACATTTGGGTGAATACAAAAAATAGAAAAAAAATTTGGAAAAAAATGGTGATAATTCCGCTAAATATCGTTTAAAGTCATTTGTATTGAACTAATCATACTTTTTATATTTTTATCGTTAAGCTCACATTATTTTACATCTAAAACACGTATTTACAATACATTTGGGTGAATACAAAAAATAGAAAAAAAATTTGGGAAAAAATTGGGTAAAAAATGGTGATAATTCCGCTAAATATCGTTTAAAGTCATTTGTATTGAACTAATCATACTTTTTATATTTTTATCGTTAAGTTCACATTATTTTACATCTAAAACACGTCTTTACAATACATTTGGGTGAATATAAAAGGTCGTAAAAAAATTTTGAAATACAGGTGATGAATCCGCTAAATATCGTCTTAAGTCATTTCTATTACACTAATCATACTTTTTATATTTTTATCGTTAAGTTCACATTATTTTACATCTAAAACACGTATTTACAATACATTTGGGTGAATACAAAAAATAGAAAAAAAATTTGGGAAAAAAATGGTGATAATTCCGCTAAATATCGTTTAAAGTCATTTGTATTGAACTAATCATACTTTTTATATTTTTATCGTTAAGTTCACATTATTTTACATCTAAAACACGTATTTACAATACATTTGGGTGAATACAAAAAATAGAAAAAAAATTTGGGAAAAAATTGGGTAAAAAATGGTGATAATTCCGCTAAATATCGTTTAAAGTCATTTCTATTAAACTAATCATACTTTTTATATTTTTATCGTTAAGTTCACATAAATTTACATCTAAAACACGTCTTTACAATACATTTGGTTGAATATAAAAGGTCGTAAAAAAATTTTGAAATACAGGTGATGAATCCGCTAAATATCGTCTTAAGTCATTTCTATTAAACTAATCATACTTTTTATATTTTTAACGTTAAGTTCACATTATTTTACATCTAAAACACGTATTTACAATACATTTGGGTGAATACAAAAAATAGAAAAAAAATTTGGAAAAAAATTGGTGATAATTCCGCTAAATATCGTTTAAAGTCATTTGTATTGAACTAATCATACTTTTTATATTTTTATCGTTAAGTTCACATTATTTTACATCTAAAACACGTATTTAAAATACATTTGGGTGAATACAAAAAATAGAAAAAAAATTTGGGAAAAAATTGGGTAAAAAATGGTGATAATTCCGCTAAATATCGTTTAAAGTCATTTGTATTGAACTAATCATACTTTTTATATTTTTATCGTTAAGTTCACATTATTTTACATCTAAAACACGTCTTTACAATACATTTGGGTGAATATAAAAGGTCGTAAAAAAATTTTGAAATACAGGTGATGAATCCGCTAAATATCGTCTTAAGTCATTTCTATTAAACTAATCATACTTTTTATATTTTTATCGTTAAGTTCACATTATTTTACATCTAAAACACGTATTTACAATACATTTGGGTGAATACAAAAAATAGAAAAAAAATTTGGGAAAAAAATGGTGATAATTCCGCTAAATATCGTTTAAAGTAATTTGTATTGAACTAATCATACTTTTTATATTTTTATCGTTAAGTTCACATTATTTTACATCTAAAACACGTATTTACAATACATTTGGGTGAATACAAAAAATAGAAAAAAAATTTGGGAAAAAATTGGGTAAAAAATGGTGATAATTCCGCTAAATATCGTTTAAAGTCATTTGTATTGAACTAATCATACTTTTTATATTTTTATCGTTAAGTTCACATTATTTTACATCTAAAACACGTCTTTACAATACATTTGGGTGAATATAAAAGGTCGTAAAAAAATTTTGAAATACAGGTGATGAATCCGCTAAATATCGTCTTAAGTCATTTCTATTAAACTAATCATACTTTTTATATTTTTAACGTTAAGTTCACATTATTTTACATCTAAAACACGTATTTACAATACATTTGGGTGAATACAAAAAATAGAAAAAAAATTTGGGAAAAAATTGGGTAAAAAATGGTGATAATTCCGCTTAATATCGTTTAAAGTCATTTGTATTGAACTAATCATACTTTTTATATTTTTATCGTTAAGTTCACATTATTTTACATCTAAAACACGTCTTTACAATACATTTGGGTGAATATAAAAGGTCGTAAAAAAATTTTGAAATACAGGTGATGAATCCGCTAAATATCGTCTTAAGTCATTTCTATTAAACTAATCATACTTTTTATATTTTTAACGTTAAGTTCACATTATTTTACATCTAAAACACGTATTTACAATACATTTGGGTGAATACAAAAAATAGAAAAAAAATTTGGGAAAAAATTGGGTAAAAAATGGTGATAATTCCGCTAAATATCGTTTAAAGTCATTTGAATTGAACTAATCATACTTTTTATATTTTTATCGTTAAGATCACATTATTTTACATCTAAAACACGTCTTTACAATACATTTGGGTGAATATAAAAGGTCGTAAAAAAATTTTGAAATACAGGTGATGAATCCGCTAAATATCGTCTTAAGTCATTTCTATTAAACTAATCATACTTTTTATATTTTTAACGTTAAGTTCACATTATTTTACATCTAAAACACGTATTTACAATACATTTGGGTGAATACAAAAAATAGAAAAAAAATTTGGGAAAATAATGGTGATAATTCCGCTAAATATCGTTTAAAGTCATTTGAATTGAACTAATCATACTTTTTATATTTTTAGCGTTAAGTTCACATTATTTTACATCTAAAACACGTATTTACAATACATTTGGGTGAATACAAAAAATAGAAAAAAAATTTGGGAAAAAATTGGGTAAAAAATGGTGATAATTCCGCTAAATATCGTTTAAAGTCATTTGTATTGAACTAATCATACTTTTTATATTTTTATCGTTAAGTTCACATTATTTTACATCTAAAACACGTCTTTACAATACATTTGGGTGAATATAAAAGGTCGTAAAAAAATTTTGAAATAAAGGTGATGAATCCGCTAAATATCGTCTTAAGTCATTTCTATTACACTAATCATACTTTTTATATTTTTATCGTTAAGTTCACATTATTTTACATCTCAAACACGTATTTACAATACATTTGGGTGAATACAAAAAATAGAAAAAAAATTTGGGAAAAAAATGGTGATAATTCCGCTAAATATCGTCTTAAGTCATTTCTATTAAACTAATCATACTTTTTATATTTTTAACGTTAAGTTCACATTATTTTACATCTAAAACACGTATTTACAATACATTTGGGTGAATACAAAAAATAGAAAAAAAATTTGGAAAAAAATTGGTGATAATTCCGCTAAATATCGTTTAAAGTCATTTGTATTGAACTAATCATACTTTTTATATTTTTATCGTTAAGTTCACATTATTTTACATCTAAAACACGTATTTAAAATACATTTGGGTGAATACAAAAAATAGAAAAAAAATTTGGGAAAAAATTGGGTAAAAAATGGTGATAATTCCGCTAAATATCGTTTAAAGTCATTTGTATTGAACTAATCATACTTTTTATATTTTTATCGTTAAGTTCACATTATTTTACATCTAAAACACGTCTTTACAATACATTTGGGTGAATATAAAAGGTCGTAAAAAAATTTTGAAATACAGGTGATGAATCCGCTAAATATCGTCTTAAGTCATTTCTATTAAACTAATCATACTTTTTATATTTTTATCGTTAAGTTCACATTATTTTACATCTAAAACACGTATTTACAATACATTTGGGTGAATACAAAAAATAGAAAAAAAATTTGGGAAAAAAATGGTGATAATTCCGCTAAATATCGTTTAAAGTAATTTGTATTGAACTAATCATACTTTTTATATTTTTATCGTTAAGTTCACATTATTTTACATCTAAAACACGTATTTACAATACATTTGGGTGAATACAAAAAATAGAAAAAAAATTTGGGAAAAAATTGGGTAAAAAATGGTGATAATTCCGCTAAATATCGTTTAAAGTCATTTGTATTGAACTAATCATACTTTTTATATTTTTATCGTTAAGTTCACATTATTTTACATCTAAAACACGTCTTTACAATACATTTGGGTGAATATAAAAGGTCGTAAAAAAATTTTGAAATACAGGTGATGAATCCGCTAAATATCGTCTTAAGTCATTTCTATTAAACTAATCATACTTTTTATATTTTTAACGTTAAGTTCACATTATTTTACATCTAAAACACGTATTTACAATACATTTGGGTGAATACAAAAAATAGAAAAAAAATTTGGGAAAAAATTGGGTAAAAAATGGTGATAATTCCGCTTAATATCGTTTAAAGTCATTTGTATTGAACTAATCATACTTTTTATATTTTTATCGTTAAGTTCACATTATTTTACATCTAAAACACGTCTTTACAATACATTTGGGTGAATATAAAAGGTCGTAAAAAAATTTTGAAATACAGGTGATGAATCCGCTAAATATCGTCTTAAGTCATTTCTATTAAACTAATCATACTTTTTATATTTTTAACGTTAAGTTCACATTATTTTACATCTAAAACACGTATTTACAATACATTTGGGTGAATACAAAAAATAGAAAAAAAATTTGGGAAAAAATTGGGTAAAAAATGGTGATAATTCCGCTAAATATCGTTTAAAGTCATTTGAATTGAACTAATCATACTTTTTATATTTTTATCGTTAAGATCACATTATTTTACATCTAAAACACGTCTTTACAATACATTTGGGTGAATATAAAAGGTCGTAAAAAAATTTTGAAATACAGGTGATGAATCCGCTAAATATCGTCTTAAGTCATTTCTATTAAACTAATCATACTTTTTATATTTTTAACGTTAAGTTCACATTATTTTACATCTAAAACACGTATTTACAATACATTTGGGTGAATACAAAAAATAGAAAAAAAATTTGGGAAAATAATGGTGATAATTCCGCTAAATATCGTTTAAAGTCATTTGAATTGAACTAATCATACTTTTTATATTATTAGCGTTAAGTTCACATTATTTTACATCTAAAACACGTATTTACAATACATTTGGGTGAATACAAAAAATAGAAAAAAAATTTGGGAAAAAATTGGGTAAAAAATGGTGATAATTCCGCTAAATATCGTTTAAAGTCATTTGTATTGAACTAATCATACTTTTTATATTTTTATCGTTAAGTTCACATTATTTTACATCTAAAACACGTCTTTACAATACATTTGGGTGAATATAAAAGGTCGTAAAAAAATTTTGAAATAAAGGTGATGAATCCGCTAAATATCGTCTTAAGTCATTTCTATTACACTAATCATACTTTTTATATTTTTATCGTTAAGTTCACATTATTTTACATCTCAAACACGTATTTACAATACATTTGGGTGAATACAAAAAATAGAAAAAAAATTTGGGAAAAAAATGGTGATAATTCCGCTAAATATCGTTTAAAGTCATTTGTATTGAACTAATCATACTTTTTATATTTTTAGCGTTAAGTTCACATTATTTTACATCTAAAACACGTATTTACAATACATTTGGGTGAATACAAAAAATAGAAAAAAAATTTGGAAAAAATTGGGTAAAAAATGGTGATAATTCCGCTAAATATCGTTTAAAGTCATTTGTATTGAACTAATCATACTTTTTATATTTTTATCGTTAAGTTCACATTATTTTACATCTAAAACACGTCTTTACAATACATTTGGGTGAATATAAAAGGTCGTAAAAAAATTTTGAAATACAGGTGATGAATCCGCTAAATATCGTCTTAAGTCATTTCTATTACACTAATCATACTTTTTATATTTTTATCGTTAAGTTCACATTATTTTACATCTAAAACACGTATTTACAATACATTTGGGTGAATACAAAAAATAGAAAAAAAATTTGGGAAAAAAATGGTGATAATTCCGCTAAATATCGTTTAAAGTCATTTGTATTGAACTAATCATACTTTTTATATTTTTATCGTTAAGTTCACATTATTTTACATCTAAAACACGTATTTACAATACATTTGGGTGAATACAAAAAATAGAAAAAAAATTTGGGAAAAAATTGGGTAAAAAATGGTGATAATTCCGCTAAATATCGTTTAAAGTCATTTCTATTAAACTAATCATACTTTTTATATTTTTATCGTTAAGTTCACATAAATTTACATCTAAAACACGTCTTTACAATACATTTGGGTGAATATAAAAGGTCGTAAAAAAATTTTGAAATACAGGTGATGAATCCGCTAAATATCGTCTTAAGTCATTTCTATTAAACTAATCATACTTTTTATATTTTTAACGTTAAGTTCACATTATTTTACATCTAAAACACGTATTTACAATACATTTGGGTGAATACAAAAAATAGAAAAAAAATTTGGGAAAAAATTGGGTAAAAAATGGTGATAATTCCGCTAAATATCGTTTAAAGTCATTTGTATTGAACTAATCATACTTTTTATATTTTTAACGTTAAGTTCACATTATTTTACATCTAAAACACGTATTTACAATACATTTGGGTGAATACAAAAAATAGAAAAAAAATTTGGGAAAAAAATGGTGATAATTCCGCTAAATATCGTTTAAAGTCATTTGTATTGAACTAATCATACTTTTTATATTTTTATCGTTAAGTTCACATTATTTTACATCTAAAACACGTCTTTACAATACATTTGGGTGAATATAAAAGGTCGTAAAAAAATTTTGAAATACAGGTGATGAATCCGCTAAATATCGTCTTAAGTCATTTCTATTAAACTAATCATACTTTTTATATTTTTAACGTTAAGTTCACATTATTTTACATCTAAAACACGTATTTACAATACATTTGGGTGAATACAAAAAATAGAAAAAAAATTTGGAAAAAAATGGTGATAATTCCGCTAAATATCGTTTAAAGTCATTTGTATTGAACTAATCATACTTTTTATATTTTTAGCGTTAAGTTCACATTATTTTACATCTAAAACACGTCTTTACAATACATTTGGGTGAATATAAAAGGTCGTAAAAAAATTTTGAAATACAGGTGATGAATCCGCTAAATATCGTCTTAAGTCATTTCTATTAAACTAATCATACTTTTTATATTTTTAACGTTAAGTTCACATTATTTTACATCTAAAACACGTATTTACAATACATTTGGGTGAATACAAAAAATAGAAAAAAAATTTGGGAAAAAAATGGTGATAATTCCGCTAAATATCGTTTAAAGTCATTTGTATTGAACTAATCATACTTTTTATATTTTTATCGTTAAGATCACATTATTTTACATCTAAAACACGTCTTTACAATACATTTGGGTGAATATAAAAGGTCGTAAAAAAATTTTGAAATACAGGTGATGAATCCGCTAAATATCGTCTTAAGTCATTTCTATTAAACTAATCATACTTTTTATATTTTTAACGTTAAGTTCACATTATTTTACATCTAAAACACGTATTTACAATACATTTGGGTGAATACAAAAAATAGAAAAAAAATTTGGGAAAAAATTGGGTAAAAAATGGTGATAATTCCGCTAAATATCGTTTAAAGTCATTTGTATTGAACTAATCATACTTTTTATATTTTTAACGTTAAGTTCACATTATTTTACATCTAAAACACGTATTTACAATACATTTGGGTGAATACAAAAAATAGAAAAAAAATTTGGGAAAAAAATGGTGATAATTCCGCTAAATATCGTTTAAAGTCATTTGTATTGAACTAATCATACTTTTTATATTTTTATCGTTAAGTTCACATTATTTTACATCTAAAACACGTCTTTACAATTCATTTGGGTGAATATAAAAGGTCGTAAAAAAATTTTGAAATACAGGTGATGAATCCGCTAAATATCGTCTTAAGTCATTTCTATTAAACTAATCATACTTTTTATATTTTTAACGTTAAGTTCACATTATTTTACATCTAAAACACGTATTTACAATACATTTGGGTGAATTCAAAAAATAGAAAAAAAATTTGGAAAAAAATGGTGATAATTCCGCTAAATATCGTTTAAAGTCATTTGTATTGAACTAATCATACTTTTTATATTTTTATCGTTAAGTTCACATTATTTTACATCTAAAACACGTATTTACAATACATTTGGGTGAATACAAAAAATAGAAAAAAAATTGGGTAAAAAATGGTGATAATTCCGCTAAATATCGTTTAAAGTCATTTGTATTGAACTAATCATACTTTTTATATTTTTATCGTTAAGTTCACATTATTTTACATCTAAAACACGTCTTTACAATACATTTGGGTGAATATAAAAGGTCGTAAAAAAATTTTGAAATACAGGTGATGAATCCGCTAAATATCGTCTTAAGTCATTTCTATTACACTAATCATACTTTTTATATTTTTATCGTTAAGTTCACATTATTTTACATCTAAAACACGTATTTACAATACATTTGGGTGAATACAAAAAATAGAAAAAAAATTTGGGAAAAAAATGGTGATAATTCCGCTAAATATCGTTTAAAGTCATTTGTATTGAACTAATCATACTTTTTATATTTTTAGCGTTAAGTTCACATTATTTTACATCTAAAACACGTATTTACAATACATTTGGGTGAATACAAAAAATAGAAAAAAAATTTGGGAAAAAATTGGGTAAAAAATGGTGATAATTCCGCTAAATATCGTTTAAAGTCATTTGTATTGAACTAATCATACTTTTTATATTTTTATCGTTAAGTTCACATTATTTTACATCTAAAACACGTCTTTACAATACATTTGGGTGAATATAAAAGGTCGTAAAAAAATTTTGAAATACAGGTGATGAATCCGCTAAATATCGTCTTAAGTCATTTCTATTAAACTAATCATACTTTTTATATTTTTAACGTTAAGTTCACATTATTTTACATCTAAAACACGTATTTACAATACATTTGGGTGAATACAAAAAATAGAAAAAAAATTTGGGAAAAAAATGGTGATAATTCCGCTAAATATCGTTTAAAGTCATTTGTATTGAACTAATCATACTTTTTATATTTTTATCGTTAAGATCACATTATTTTACATCTAAAACACGTCTTTACAATACATTTGGGTGAATATAAAAGGTCGTAAAAAAATTTTGAAATACAGGTGATGAATCCGCTAAATATCGTCTTAAGTCATTTCTATTAAACTAATCATACTTTTTATATTTTTAACGTTAAGTTCACATTATTTTACATCTAAAACACGTATTTACAATACATTTGGGTGAATACAAAAAATAGAAAAAAAATTTGGGAAAAAATTGGGTAAAAAATGGTGATAATTCCGCTAAATATCGTTTAAAGTCATTTGTATTGAACTAATCATACATTTTATATTTTTATCGTTAAGTTCACATTATTTTACATCTAAAACACGTATTTACAATACATTTGGGTGAATACAAAAAATAGAAAAAAAATTTGGGAAAAAATTGGGTAAAAAATGGTGATAATTCCGCTAAATATCGTTTAAAGTCATTTCTATTAAACTAATCATACTTTTTATATTTTTATCGTTAAGTTCACATAAATTTACATCTAAAACACGTCTTTACAATACATTTGGGTGAATATAAAAGGTCGTAAAAAAATTTTGAAATACAGGTGATGAATCCGCTAAATATCGTCTTAAGTCATTTCTATTAAACTAATCATACTTTTTATATTTTTGACGTTAAGTTCACATTATTTTACATCTAAAACACGTATTTACAATACATTTGGGTGAATACAAAAAATAGAAAAAAAATTTGGGAAAAAATTGGGTAAAAAATGGTGATAATTCCGCTAAATATCGTTTAAAGTCATTTGTATTGAACTAATCATACTTTTTATATTTTTATCGTTAAGTTCACATTATTTTACATCTAAAACACGTCTTTACAATACATTTGGGTGAATATAAAAGGTCGTAAAAAAATTTTGAAATACAGGTGATGAATCCGCTAAATATCGTCTTAAGTCATTTCTATTAAACTAATCATACTTTTTATATTTTTAACGTTAAGTTCACATTATTTTACATCTAAAACACGTATTTACAATACATTTGGGTGAATACAAAAAATAGAAAAAAAATTTGGGAAAAAATTGGGTAAAAAATGGTGATAATTCCGCTAAATATCGTTTAAAGTCATTTGTATTGAACTAATCATACTTTTTATATTTTTAACGTTAAGTTCACATTATTTTACATCTAAAACACGTATTTACAATACATTTGGGTGAATACAAAAAATAGAAAAAAAATTTGGGAAAAAAATGGTGATAATTCCGCTAAATATCGTTTAAAGTCATTTGTATTGAACTAATCATACTTTTTATATTTTTATCGTTAAGTTCACATTATTTTACATCTAAAACACGTCTTTACAATACATTTGGGTGAATATAAAAGGTCGTAAAAAAATTTTGAAATACAGGTGATGAATCCGCTAAATATCGTCTTAAGTCATTTCTATTAAACTAATCATACTTTTTATATTTTTAACGTTAAGTTCACATTATTTTACATCTAAAACACGTATTTACAATACATTTGGGTGAATTCAAAAAATAGAAAAAAAATTTGGAAAAAAATGGTGATAATTCCGCTAAATATCGTTTAAAGTCATTTGTATTGAACTAATCATACTTTTTATATTTTTATCGTTAAGTTCACATTATTTTACATCTAAAACACGTATTTACAATACATTTGGGTGAATACAAAAAATAGAAAAAAAATTTGGGAAAAAATTGGGTAAAAAATGGTGATAATTCCGCTAAATATCGTTTAAAGTCATTTGTATTGAACTAATCATACTTTTTATATTTTTATCGTTAAGTTCACATTATTTTACATCTAAAACACGTCTTTACAATACATTTGGGTGAATATAAAAGGTCGTAAAAAAATTTTGAAATACAGGTGATGAATCCGCTAAATATCGTCTTAAGTCATTTCTATTACACTAATCATACTTTTTATATTTTTATCGTTAAGTTCACATTATTTTACATCTAAAACACGTATTTACAATACATTTGGGTGAATACAAAAAATAGAAAAAAAATTTGGGAAAAAAATGGTGATAATTCCGCTAAATATCGTTTAAAGTCATTTGTATTGAACTAATCATACTTTTTATATTTTTAGCGTTAAGTTCACATTATTTTACATCTAAAACACGTATTTACAATACATTTGGGTGAATACAAAAAATAGAAAAAAAATTTGGGAAAAAATTGGGTAAAAAATGGTGATAATTCCGCTAAATATCGTTTAAAGTCATTTGTATTGAACTAATCATACTTTTTATATTTTTATCGTTAAGTTCACATTATTTTACATCTAAAACACGTCTTTACAATACATTTGGGTGAATATAAAAGGTCGTAAAAAAATTTTGAAATACAGGTGATGAATCCGCTAAATATCGTCTTAAGTCATTTCTATTAAACTAATCATACTTTTTATATTTTTAACGTTAAGTTCACATTATTTTACATCTAAAACACGTATTTACAATACATTTGGGTGAATACAAAAAATAGAAAAAAAATTTGGGAAAAAAATGGTGATAATTCCGCTAAATATCGTTTAAAGTCATTTGTATTGAACTAATCATACTTTTTATATTTTTATCGTTAAGATCACATTATTTTACATCTAAAACACGTCTTTACAATACATTTGGGTGAATATAAAAGGTCGTAAAAAAATTTTGAAATACAGGTGATGAATCCGCTAAATATCGTCTTAAGTCATTTCTATTAAACTAATCATACTTTTTATATTTTTAACGTTAAGTTCACATTATTTTACATCTAAAACACGTATTTACAATACATTTGGGTGAATACAAAAAATAGAAAAAAAATTTGGGAAAAAATTGGGTAAAAAATGGTGATAATTCCGCTAAATATCGTTTAAAGTCATTTGTATTGAACTAATCATACATTTTATATTTTTATCGTTAAGTTCACATTATTTTACATCTAAAACACGTATTTACAATACATTTGGGTGAATACAAAAAATAGAAAAAAAATTTGGGAAAAAATTGGGTAAAAAATGGTGATAATTCCGCTAAATATCGTTTAAAGTCATTTCTATTAAACTAATCATACTTTTTATATTTTTATCGTTAAGTTCACATAAATTTACATCTAAAACACGTCTTTACAATACATTTGGGTGAATATAAAAGGTCGTAAAAAAATTTTGAAATACAGGTGATGAATCCGCTAAATATCGTCTTAAGTCATTTCTATTAAACTAATCATACTTTTTATATTTTTGACGTTAAGTTCACATTATTTTACATCTAAAACACGTATTTACAATACATTTGGGTGAATACAAAAAATAGAAAAAAAATTTGGGAAAAAATTGGGTAAAAAATGGTGATAATTCCGCTAAATATCGTTTAAAGTCATTTGTATTGAACTAATCATACTTTTTATATTTTTATCGTTAAGTTCACATTATTTTACATCTAAAACACGTCTTTACAATACATTTGGGTGAATATAAAAGGTCGTAAAAAAATTTTGAAATACAGGTGATGAATCCGCTAAATATCGTCTTAAGTCATTTCTATTAAACTAATCATACTTTTTATATTTTTAACGTTAAGTTCACATTATTTTACATCTAAAACACGTATTTACAATACATTTGGGTGAATACAAAAAATAGAAAAAAAATTTGGAAAAAAATGGTGATAATTCCGCTAAATATCGTTTAAAGTCATTTGTATTGAACTAATCATACTTTTTATATTTTTATCGTTAAGTTCACATTATTTTACATCTAAAACACGTATTTACAATACATTTGGGTGAATACAAAAAATAGAAAAAAAATTTGGGAAAAAATTGGGTAAAAAATGGTGATAATTCCGCTAAATATCGTTTAAAGTCATTTGTATTGAACTAATCATACTTTTTATATTTTTATCGTTAAGTTCACATTATTTTACATCTAAAACACGTCTTTACAATACATTTGGGTGAATATAAAAGGTCGTAAAAAAATTTTGAAATACAGGTGATGAATCCGCTAAATATCGTCTTAAGTCATTTCTATTACACTAATCATACTTTTTATATTTTTATCGTTAAGTTCACATTATTTTACATCTAAAACACGTATTTACAATACATTTGGGTGAATACAAAAAATAGAAAAAAAATTTGGGAAAAAAATGGTGATAATTCCGCTAAATATCGTTTAAAGTCATTTGTATTGAACTAATCATACTTTTTATATTTTTAGCGTTAAGTTCACATTATTTTACATCTAAAACACGTATTTACAATACATTTGGGTGAATACAAAAAATAGAAAAAAAATTTGGGAAAAAATTGGGTAAAAAATGGTGATAATTCCGCTAAATATCGTTTAAAGTCATTTGTATTGAACTAATCATACTTTTTATATTTTTATCGTTAAGTTCACATTATTTTACATCTAAAACACGTCTTTACAATACATTTGGGTGAATATAAAAGGTCGTAAAAAAATTTTGAAATACAGGTGATGAATCCGCTAAATATCGTCTTAAGTCATTTCTATTAAACTAATCATACTTTTTATATTTTTAACGTTAAGTTCACATTATTTTACATCTAAAACACGTATTTACAATACATTTGGGTGAATACAAAAAATAGAAAAAAAATTTGGGAAAAAAATGGTGATAATTCCGCTAAATATCGTTTAAAGTCATTTGTATTGAACTAATCATACTTTTTATATTTTTATCGTTAAGATCACATTATTTTACATCTAAAACACGTCTTTACAATACATTTGGGTGAATATAAAAGGTCGTAAAAAAATTTTGAAATACAGGTGATGAATCCGCTAAATATCGTCTTAAGTCATTTCTATTAAACTAATCATACTTTTTATATTTTTAACGTTAAGTTCACATTATTTTACATCTAAAACACGTATTTACAATACATTTGGGTGAATACAAAAAATAGAAAAAAAATTTGGGAAAAAATTGGGTAAAAAATGGTGATAATTCCGCTAAATATCGTTTAAAGTCATTTGTATTGAACTAATCATACATTTTATATTTTTATCGTTAAGTTCACATTATTTTACATCTAAAACACGTATTTACAATACATTTGGGTGAATACAAAAAATAGAAAAAAAATTTGGGAAAAAATTGGGTAAAAAATGGTGATAATTCCGCTAAATATCGTTTAAAGTCATTTCTATTAAACTAATCATACTTTTTATATTTTTATCGTTAAGTTCACATAAATTTACATCTAAAACACGTCTTTACAATACATTTGGGTGAATATAAAAGGTCGTAAAAAAATTTTGAAATACAGGTGATGAATCCGCTAAATATCGTCTTAAGTCATTTCTATTAAACTAATCATACTTTTTATATTTTTGACGTTAAGTTCACATTATTTTACATCTAAAACACGTATTTACAATACATTTGGGTGAATACAAAAAATAGAAAAAAAATTTGGGAAAAAATTGGGTAAAAAATGGTGATAATTCCGCTAAATATCGTTTAAAGTCATTTGTATTGAACTAATCATACTTTTTATATTTTTATCGTTAAGTTCACATTATTTTACATCTAAAACACGTCTTTACAATACATTTGGGTGAATATAAAAGGTCGTAAAAAAATTTTGAAATACAGGTGATGAATCCGCTAAATATCGTCTTAAGTCATTTCTATTAAACTAATCATACTTTTTATATTTTTAACGTTAAGTTCACATTATTTTACATCTAAAACACGTATTTACAATACATTTGGGTGAATACAAAAAATAGAAAAAAAATTTGGAAAAAAATGGTGATAATTCCGCTAAATATCGTTTAAAGTCATTTGTATTGAACTAATCATACTTTTTATATTTTTATCGTTAAGTTCACATTATTTTACATCTAAAACACGTATTTACAATACATTTGGGTGAATACAAAAAATAGAAAAAAAATTTGGGAAAAAATTGGGTAAAAAATGGTGATAATTCCGCTAAATATCGTTTAAAGTCATTTGTATTGAACTAATCATACTTTTTATATTTTTATCGTTAAGTTCACATTATTTTACATCTAAAACACGTCTTTACAATACATTTGGGTGAATATAAAAGGTCGTAAAAAAATTTTGAAATACAGGTGATGAATCCGCTAAATATCGTCTTAAGTCATTTCTATTACACTAATCATACTTTTTATATTTTTATCGTTAAGTTCACATTATTTTACATCTAAAACACGTATTTACAATACATTTGGGTGAATACAAAAAATAGAAAAAAAATTTGGGAAAAAAATGGTGATAATTCCGCTAAATATCGTTTAAAGTCATTTGTATTGAACTAATCATACTTTTTATATTTTTAGCGTTAAGTTCACATTATTTTACATCTAAAACACGTATTTACAATACATTTGGGTGAATACAAAAAATAGAAAAAAAATTTGGGAAAAAATTGGGTAAAAAATGGTGATAATTCCGCTAAATATCGTTTAAAGTCATTTGTATTGAACTAATCATACTTTTTATATTTTTATCGTTAAGTTCACATTATTTTACATCTAAAACACGTCTTTACAATACATTTGGGTGAATATAAAAGGTCGTAAAAAAATTTTGAAATACAGGTGATGAATCCGCTAAATATCGTCTTAAGTCATTTCTATTAAACTAATCATACTTTTTATATTTTTAACGTTAAGTTCACATTATTTTACATCTAAAACACGTATTTACAATACATTTGGGTGAATACAAAAAATAGAAAAAAAATTTGGGAAAAAAATGGTGATAATTCCCCTAAATATCGTTTAAAGTCATTTGTATTGAACTAATCATACTTTTTATATTTTTAGCGTTAAGTTCACATTATTTTACATCTAAAACACGTCTTTACAATACATTTGGGTGAATATAAAAGGTCGTAAAAAAATTTTGAAATACAGGTGATGAATCCGCTAAATATCGTCTTAAGTCATTTCTATTAAACTAATCATACTTTTTATATTTTTAACGTTAAGTTCACATTATTTTACATCTAAAACACGTATTTACAATACATTTGGGTGAATACAAAAAATAGAAAAAAAATTTGGGAAAAAAATGGTGATAATTCCGCTAAATATCGTTTAAAGTCATTTGTATTGAACTAATCATACTTTTTATATTTTTATCGTTAAGATCACATTATTTTACATCTAAAACACGTCTTTACAATACATTTGGGTGAATATAAAAGGTCGTAAAAAAATTTTGAAATACAGGTGATGAATCCGCTAAATATCGTCTTAAGTCATTTCTATTAAACTAATCATACTTTTTATATTTTTAACGTTAAGTTCACATTATTTTACATCTAAAACACGTATTTACAATACATTTGGGTGAATACAAAAAATAGAAAAAAAATTTGGGAAAAAATTGGGTAAAAAATGGTGATAATTCCGCTAAATATCGTTTAAAGTCATTTGTATTGAACTAATCATACTTTTTATATTTTTAACGTTAAGTTCACATTATTTTACATCTAAAACACGTATTTACAATACATTTGGGTGAATACAAAAAATAGAAAAAAAATTTGGGAAAAAAATGGTGATAATTCCGCTAAATATCGTTTAAAGTCATTTGTATTGAACTAATCATACTTTTTATATTTTTATCGTTAAGTTCACATTATTTTACATCTAAAACACGTCTTTACAATACATTTGGGTGAATATAAAAGGTCGTAAAAAAATTTTGAAATACAGGTGATGAATCCGCTAAATATCGTCTTAAGTCATTTCTATTAAACTAATCATACTTTTTATATTTTTAACGTTAAGTTCACATTATTTTACATCTAAAACACGTATTTACAATACATTTGGGTGAATTCAAAAAATAGAAAAAAAATTTGGAAAAAAATGGTGATAATTCCGCTAAATATCGTTTAAAGTCATTTGTATTGAACTAATCATACTTTTTATATTTTTATCGTTAAGTTCACATTATTTTACATCTAAAACACGTCTTTACAATACATTTGGGTGAATATAAAAGGTCGTAAAAAAATTTTGAAATACAGGTGATGAATCCGCTAAATATCGTCTTAAGTCATTTCTATTAAACTAATCATACTTTTTATATTTTTAACGTTAAGTTCACATTATTTTACATCTAAAACACGTATTTACAATGCATTTGGGTGAATACAAAAAATAGAAAAAAAATTTGGGAAAAAAATGGTGATAATTCCGCTAAATATCGTTTAAAGTCATTTGTATTGAACTAATCATACTTTTTATATTTTTATCGTTAAGATCACATTATTTTACATCTAAAACACGTCTTTACAATACATTTGGGTGAATATAAAAGGTCGTAAAAAAATTTTGAAATACAGGTGATGAATCCGCTAAATATCGTCTTAAGTCATTTCTATTAAACTAATCATACTTTTTATATTTTTAACGTTAAGTTCACATTATTTTACATCTAAAACACGTATTTACAATACATTTGGGTGAATACAAAAAATAGAAAAAAAATTTGGGAAAAAATTGGGTAAAAAATGGTGATAATTCCGCTAAATATCGTTTAAAGTCATTTGTATTGAACTAATCATACTTTTTATATTTTTAACGTTAAGTTCACATTATTTTACATCTAAAACACGTATTTACAATACATTTGGGTGAATACAAAAAATAGAAAAAAAATTTGGGAAAAAAATGGTGATAATTCCGCTAAATATCGTTTAAAGTCATTTGTATTGAACTAATCATACTTTTTATATTTTTATCGTTAAGTTCACATTATTTTACATCTAAAACACGTCTTTACAATACATTTGGGTGAATATAAAAGGTCGTAAAAAAATTTTGAAATACAGGTGATGAATCCGCTAAATATCGTCTTAAGTCATTTCTATTAAACTAATCATACTTTTTATATTTTTAACGTTAAGTTCACATTATTTTACATCTAAAACACGTATTTACAATACATTTGGGTGAATTCAAAAAATAGAAAAAAAATTTGGAAAAAAATGGTGATAATTCCGCTAAATATCGTTTAAAGTCATTTGTATTGAACTAATCATACTTTTTATATTTTTATCGTTAAGTTCACATTATTTTACATCTAAAACACGTATTTACAATACATTTGGGTGAATACAAAAAATAGAAAAAAAATTTGGGAAAAAATTGGGTAAAAAATGGTGATAATTCCGCTAAATATCGTTTAAAGTCATTTGTATTGAACTAATCATACTTTTTATATTTTTATCGTTAAGTTCACATTATTTTACATCTAAAACACGTCTTTACAATACATTTGGGTGAATATAAAAGGTCGTAAAAAAATTTTGAAATACAGGTGATGAATCCGCTAAATATCGTCTTAAGTCATTTCTATTACACTAATCATACTTTTTATATTTTTATCGTTAAGTTCACATTATTTTACATCTAAAACACGTATTTACAATACATTTGGGTGAATACAAAAAATAGAAAAAAAATTTGGGAAAAAAATGGTGATAATTCCGCTAAATATCGTTTAAAGTCATTTGTATTGAACTAATCATACTTTTTATATTTTTAGCGTTAAGTTCACATTATTTTACATCTAAAACACGTATTTACAATACATTTGGGTGAATACAAAAAATAGAAAAAAAATTTGGGAAAAAATTGGGTAAAAAATGGTGATAATTCCGCTAAATATCGTTTAAAGTCATTTGTATTGAACTAATCATACTTTTTATATTTTTATCGTTAAGTTCACATTATTTTACATCTAAAACACGTCTTTACAATACATTTGGGTGAATATAAAAGGTCGTAAAAAAATTTTGAAATACAGGTGATGAATCCGCTAAATATCGTCTTAAGTCATTTCTATTAAACTAATCATACTTTTTATATTTTTAACGTTAAGTTCACATTATTTTACATCTAAAACACGTATTTACAATACATTTGGGTGAATACAAAAAATAGAAAAAAAATTTGGGAAAAAAATGGTGATAATTCCGCTAAATATCGTTTAAAGTCATTTGTATTGAACTAATCATACTTTTTATATTTTTATCGTTAAGATCACATTATTTTACATCTAAAACACGTCTTTACAATACATTTGGGTGAATATAAAAGGTCGTAAAAAAATTTTGAAATACAGGTGATGAATCCGCTAAATATCGTCTTAAGTCATTTCTATTAAACTAATCATACTTTTTATATTTTTAACGTTAAGTTCACATTATTTTACATCTAAAACACGTATTTACAATACATTTGGGTGAATACAAAAAATAGAAAAAAAATTTGGGAAAAAATTGGGTAAAAAATGGTGATAATTCCGCTAAATATCGTTTAAAGTCATTTGTATTGAACTAATCATACATTTTATATTTTTATCGTTAAGTTCACATTATTTTACATCTAAAACACGTATTTACAATACATTTGGGTGAATACAAAAAATAGAAAAAAAATTTGGGAAAAAATTGGGTAAAAAATGGTGATAATTCCGCTAAATATCGTTTAAAGTCATTTCTATTAAACTAATCATACTTTTTATATTTTTATCGTTAAGTTCACATAAATTTACATCTAAAACACGTCTTTACAATACATTTGGGTGAATATAAAAGGTCGTAAAAAAATTTTGAAATACAGGTGATGAATCCGCTAAATATCGTCTTAAGTCATTTCTATTAAACTAATCATACTTTTTATATTTTTGACGTTAAGTTCACATTATTTTACATCTAAAACACGTATTTACAATACATTTGGGTGAATACAAAAAATAGAAAAAAAATTTGGGAAAAAATTGGGTAAAAAATGGTGATAATTCCGCTAAATATCGTTTAAAGTCATTTGTATTGAACTAATCATACTTTTTATATTTTTATCGTTAAGTTCACATTATTTTACATCTAAAACACGTCTTTACAATACATTTGGGTGAATATAAAAGGTCGTAAAAAAATTTTGAAATACAGGTGATGAATCCGCTAAATATCGTCTTAAGTCATTTCTATTACACTAATCATACTTTTTATATTTTTATCGTTAAGTTCACATTATTTTACATCTAAAACACGTATTTACAATACATTTGGGTGAATACAAAAAATAGAAAAAAAATTTGGGAAAAAAATGGTGATAATTCCGCTAAATATCGTTTAAAGTCATTTGTATTGAACTAATCATACTTTTTATATTTTTAGCGTTAAGTTCACATTATTTTACATCTAAAACACGTATTTACAATACATTTGGGTGAATACAAAAAATAGAAAAAAAATTTGGGAAAAAATTGGGTAAAAAATGGTGATAATTCCGCTAAATATCGTTTAAAGTCATTTGTATTGAACTAATCATACTTTTTATATTTTTATCGTTAAGTTCACATTATTTTACATCTAAAACACGTCTTTACAATACATTTGGGTGAATATAAAAGGTCGTAAAAAAATTTTGAAATACAGGTGATGAATCCGCTAAATATCGTCTTAAGTCATTTCTATTAAACTAATCATACTTTTTATATTTTTAACGTTAAGTTCACATTATTTTACATCTAAAACACGTATTTACAATACATTTGGGTGAATACAAAAAATAGAAAAAAAATTTGGGAAAAAAATGGTGATAATTCCCCTAAATATCGTTTAAAGTCATTTGTATTGAACTAATCATACTTTTTATATTTTTATCGTTAAGATCACATTATTTTACATCTAAAACACGTCTTTACAATACATTTGGGTGAATATAAAAGGTCGTAAAAAAATTTTGAAATACAGGTGATGAATCCGCTAAATATCGTCTTAAGTCATTTCTATTAAACTAATCATACTTTTTATATTTTTAACGTTAAGTTCACATTATTTTACATCTAAAACACGTATTTACAATACATTTGGGTGAATACAAAAAATAGAAAAAAAATTTGGGAAAAAATTGGGTAAAAAATGGTGATAATTCCGCTAAATATCGTTTAAAGTCATTTGTATTGAACTAATCATACTTTTTATATTTTTAACGTTAAGTTCACATTATTTTACATCTAAAACACGTATTTACAATACATTTGGGTGAATACAAAAAATAGAAAAAAAATTTGGGAAAAAAATGGTGATAATTCCGCTAAATATCGTTTAAAGTCATTTGTATTGAACTAATCATACTTTTTATATTTTTATCGTTAAGTTCACATTATTTTACATCTAAAACACGTCTTTACAATACATTTGGGTGAATATAAAAGGTCGTAAAAAAATTTTGAAATACAGGTGATGAATCCGCTAAATATCGTCTTAAGTCATTTCTATTAAACTAATCATACTTTTTATATTTTTAACGTTAAGTTCACATTATTTTACATCTAAAACACGTATTTACAATACATTTGGGTGAATACAAAAAATAGAAAAAAAATTTGGAAAAAAATGGTGATAATTCCGCTAAATATCGTTTAAAGTCATTTGTATTGAACTAATCATACTTTTTATATTTTTAGCGTTAAGTTCACATTATTTTACATCTAAAACACGTCTTTACAATACATTTGGGTGAATATAAAAGGTCGTAAAAAAATTTTGAAATACAGGTGATGAATCCGCTAAATATCGTCTTAAGTCATTTCTATTAAACTAATCATACTTTTTATATTTTTAACGTTAAGTTCACATTATTTTACATCTAAAACACGTATTTACAATACATTTGGGTGAATACAAAAAATAGAAAAAAAATTTGGGAAAAAAATGGTGATAATTCCGCTAAATATCGTTTAAAGTCATTTGTATTGAACTAATCATACTTTTTATATTTTTATCGTTAAGATCACATTATTTTACATCTAAAACACGTCTTTACAATACATTTGGGTGAATATAAAAGGTCGTAAAAAAATTTTGAAATACAGGTGATGAATCCGCTAAATATCGTCTTAAGTCATTTCTATTAAACTAATCATACTTTTTATATTTTTAACGTTAAGTTCACATTATTTTACATCTAAAACACGTATTTACAATACATTTGGGTGAATACAAAAAATAGAAAAAAAATTTGGGAAAAAATTGGGTAAAAAATGGTGATAATTCCGCTAAATATCGTTTAAAGTCATTTGTATTGAACTAATCATACTTTTTATATTTTTAACGTTAAGTTCACATTATTTTACATCTAAAACACGTATTTACAATACATTTGGGTGAATTCAAAAAATAGAAAAAAAATTTGGAAAAAAATGGTGATAATTCCGCTAAATATCGTTTAAAGTCATTTGTATTGAACTAATCATACTTTTTATATTTTTATCGTTAAGTTCACATTATTTTACATCTAAAACACGTATTTACAATACATTTGGGTGAATACAAAAAATAGAAAAAAAATTTGGGAAAAAATTGGGTAAAAAATGGTGATAATTCCGCTAAATATCGTTTAAAGTCATTTGTATTGAACTAATCATACTTTTTATATTTTTATCGTTAAGTTCACATTATTTTACATCTAAAACACGTCTTTACAATACATTTGGGTGAATATAAAAGGTCGTAAAAAAATTTTGAAATACAGGTGATGAATCCGCTAAATATCGTCTTAAGTCATTTCTATTACACTAATCATACTTTTTATATTTTTATCGTTAAGTTCACATTATTTTACATCTAAAACACGTATTTACAATACATTTGGGTGAATACAAAAAATAGAAAAAAAATTTGGGAAAAAAATGGTGATAATTCCGCTAAATATCGTTTAAAGTCATTTGTATTGAACTAATCATACTTTTTATATTTTTAGCGTTAAGTTCACATTATTTTACATCTAAAACACGTATTTACAATACATTTGGGTGAATACAAAAAATAGAAAAAAAATTTGGGAAAAAATTGGGTAAAAAATGGTGATAATTCCGCTAAATATCGTTTAAAGTCATTTGTATTGAACTAATCATACTTTTTATATTTTTATCGTTAAGTTCACATTATTTTACATCTAAAACACGTCTTTACAATACATTTGGGTGAATATAAAAGGTCGTAAAAAAATTTTGAAATACAGGTGATGAATCCGCTAAATATCGTCTTAAGTCATTTCTATTAAACTAATCATACTTTTTATATTTTTAACGTTAAGTTCACATTATTTTACATCTAAAACACGTATTTACAATACATTTGGGTGAATACAAAAAATAGAAAAAAAATTTGGGAAAAAAATGGTGATAATTCCGCTAAATATCGTTTAAAGTCATTTGTATTGAACTAATCATACTTTTTATATTTTTATCGTTAAGATCACATTATTTTACATCTAAAACACGTCTTTACAATACATTTGGGTGAATATAAAAGGTCGTAAAAAAATTTTGAAATACAGGTGATGAATCCGCTAAATATCGTCTTAAGTCATTTCTATTAAACTAATCATACTTTTTATATTTTTAACGTTAAGTTCACATTATTTTACATCTAAAACACGTATTTACAATACATTTGGGTGAATACAAAAAATAGAAAAAAAATTTGGGAAAAAATTGGGTAAAAAATGGTGATAATTCCGCTAAATATCGTTTAAAGTCATTTGTATTGAACTAATCATACATTTTATATTTTTATCGTTAAGTTCACATTATTTTACATCTAAAACACGTATTTACAATACATTTGGGTGAATACAAAAAATAGAAAAAAAATTTGGGAAAAAATTGGGTAAAAAATGGTGATAATTCCGCTAAATATCGTTTAAAGTCATTTCTATTAAACTAATCATACTTTTTATATTTTTATCGTTAAGTTCACATAAATTTACATCTAAAACACGTCTTTACAATACATTTGGGTGAATATAAAAGGTCGTAAAAAAATTTTGAAATACAGGTGATGAATCCGCTAAATATCGTCTTAAGTCATTTCTATTAAACTAATCATACTTTTTATATTTTTGACGTTAAGTTCACATTATTTTACATCTAAAACACGTATTTACAATACATTTGGGTGAATACAAAAAATAGAAAAAAAATTTGGGAAAAAATTGGGTAAAAAATGGTGATAATTCCGCTAAATATCGTTTAAAGTCATTTGTATTGAACTAATCATACTTTTTATATTTTTAACGTTAAGTTCACATTATTTTACATCTAAAACACGTATTTACAATACATTTGGGTGAATACAAAAAATAGAAAAAAAATTTGGGAAAAAAATGGTGATAATTCCGCTAAATATCGTTTAAAGTCATTTGTATTGAACTAATCATAATTTTTATATTTTTATCGTTAAGTTCACATTATTTTACATCTAAAACACGTCTTTACAATACATTTGGGTGAATATAAAAGGTCGTAAAAAAATTTTGAAATACAGGTGATGAATCCGCTAAATATCGTCTTAAGTCATTTCTATTAAACTAATCATACTTTTTATATTTTTAACGTTAAGTTCACATTATTTTACATCTAAAACACGTATTTACAATACATTTGGGTGAATTCAAAAAATAGAAAAAAAATTTGGAAAAAAATGGTGATAATTCCGCTAAATATCGTTTAAAGTCATTTGTATTGAACTAATCATACTTTTTATATTTTTATCGTTAAGTTCACATTATTTTACATCTAAAACACGTATTTACAATACATTTGGGTGAATACAAAAAATAGAAAAAAAATTTGGGAAAAAATTGGGTAAAAAATGGTGATAATTCCGCTAAATATCGTTTAAAGTCATTTGTATTGAACTAATCATACTTTTTATATTTTTATCGTTAAGTTCACATTATTTTACATCTAAAACACGTCTTTACAATACATTTGGGTGAATATAAAAGGTCGTAAAAAAATTTTGAAATACAGGTGATGAATCCGCTAAATATCGTCTTAAGTCATTTCTATTAAACTAATCATACTTTTTATATTTTTAACGTTAAGTTCACATTATTTTACATCTAAAACACGTATTTACAATACATTTGGGTGAATACAAAAAATAGAAAAAAAATTTGGGAAAAAATTGGGTAAAAAATGGTGATAATTCCGCTAAATATCGTTTAAAGTCATTTCTATTAAACTAATCATACTTTTTATATTTTTATCGTTAAGTTCACATAAATTTACATCTAAAACACGTCTTTACAATACATTTGGGTGAATATAAAAGGTCGTAAAAAAATTTTGAAATACAGGTGATGAATCCGCTAAATATCGTCTTAAGTCATTTCTATTAAACTAATCATACTTTTTATATTTTTGACGTTAAGTTCACATTATTTTACATCTAAAACACGTATTTACAATACATTTGGGTGAATACAAAAAATAGAAAAAAAATTTGGGAAAAAATTGGGTAAAAAATGGTGATAATTCCGCTAAATATCGTTTAAAGTCATTTGTATTGAACTAATCATACTTTTTATATTTTTATCGTTAAGATCACATTATTTTACATCTAAAACACGTCTTTACAATACATTTGGGTGAATATAAAAGGTCGTAAAAAAATTTTGAAATACAGGTGATGAATCCGCTAAATATCGTCTTAAGTCATTTCTATTAAACTAATCATACTTTTTATATTTTTAACGTTAAGTTCACATTATTTTACATCTAAAACACGTATTTACAATACATTTGGGTGAATACAAAAAATAGAAAAAAAATTTGGAAAAAAATGGTGATAATTCCGCTAAGTATCGTTTAAAGTCATTTGTATTGAACTAATCATACTTTTTATATTTTTATCGTTAAGTTCACATTATTTTACATCTAAAACACGTATTTACAATACATTTGGGTGAATACAAAAAATAGAAAAAAAATTTGGGAAAAAATTGGGTAAAAAATGGTGATAATTCCGCTAAATATCGTTTAAAGTCATTTGTATTGAACTAATCATACTTTTTATATTTTTATCGTTAAGTTCACATTATTTTACATCTAAAACACGTCTTTACAATACATTTGGGTGAATATAAAAGGTCGTAAAAAAATTTTGAAATACAGGTGATGAATCCGCTAAATATCGTCTTAAGTCATTTCTATTACACTAATCATACTTTTTATATTTTTATCGTTAAGTTCACATTATTTTACATCTAAAACACGTATTTACAATACATTTGGGTGAATACAAAAAATAGAAAAAAAATTTGGGAAAAAAATGGTGATAATTCCGCTAAATATCGTTTAAAGTCATTTGTATTGAACTAATCATACTTTTTATATTTTTAGCGTTAAGTTCACATTATTTTACATCTAAAACACGTATTTACAATACATTTGGGTGAATACAAAAAATAGAAAAAAAATTTGGGAAAAAATTGGGTAAAAAATGGTGATAATTCCGCTAAATATCGTTTAAAGTCATTTGTATTGAACTAATCATACTTTTTATATTTTTATCGTTAAGTTCACATTATTTTACATCTAAAACACGTCTTTACAATACATTTGGGTGAATATAAAAGGTCGTAAAAAAATTTTGAAATACAGGTGATGAATCCGCTAAATATCGTCTTAAGTCATTTCTATTAAACTAATCATACTTTTTATATTTTTAACGTTAAGTTCACATTATTTTACATCTAAAACACGTATTTACAATACATTTGGGTGAATACAAAAAATAGAAAAAAAATTTGGGAAAAAAATGGTGATAATTCCGCTAAATATCGTTTAAAGTCATTTGTATTGAACTAATCATACTTTTTATATTTTTAGCGTTAAGTTCACATTATTTTACATCTAAAACACGTCTTTACAATACATTTGGGTGAATATAAAAGGTCGTAAAAAAATTTTGAAATACAGGTGATGAATCCGCTAAATATCGTCTTAAGTCATTTCTATTAAACTAATCATACTTTTTATATTTTTAACGTTAAGTTCACATTATTTTACATCTAAAACACGTATTTACAATACATTTGGGTGAATACAAAAAATAGAAAAAAAATTTGGGAAAAAAATGGTGATAATTCCGCTAAATATCGTTTAAAGTCATTTGTATTGAACTAATCATACTTTTTATATTTTTATCGTTAAGATCACATTATTTTACATCTAAAACACGTCTTTACAATACATTTGGGTGAATATAAAAGGTCGTAAAAAAATTTTGAAATACAGGTGATGAATCCGCTAAATATCGTCTTAAGTCATTTCTATTAAACTAATCATACTTTTTATATTTTTAACGTTAAGTTCACATTATTTTACATCTAAAACACGTATTTACAATACATTTGGGTGAATACAAAAAATAGAAAAAAAATTTGGGAAAAAATTGGGTAAAAAATGGTGATAATTCCGCTAAATATCGTTTAAAGTCATTTGTATTGAACTAATCATACTTTTTATATTTTTAACGTTAAGTTCACATTATTTTACATCTAAAACACGTATTTACAATACATTTGGGTGAATACAAAAAATAGAAAAAAAATTTGGGAAAAAAATGGTGATAATTCCGCTAAATATCGTTTAAAGTCATTTGTATTGAACTAATCATACTTTTTATATTTTTATCGTTAAGTTCACATTATTTTACATCTAAAACACGTCTTTACAATACATTTGGGTGAATATAAAAGGTCGTAAAAAAATTTTGAAATACAGGTGATGAATCCGCTAAATATCGTCTTAAGTCATTTCTATTAAACTAATCATACTTTTTATATTTTTAACGTTAAGTTCACATTATTTTACATCTAAAACACGTATTTACAATACATTTGGGTGAATTCAAAAAATAGAAAAAAAATTTGGAAAAAAATGGTGATAATTCCGCTAAATATCGTTTAAAGTCATTTGTATTGAACTAATCATACTTTTTATATTTTTATCGTTAAGTTCACATTATTTTACATCTAAAACACGTATTTACAATACATTTGGGTGAATACAAAAAATAGAAAAAAAATTTGGGAAAAAATTGGGTAAAAAATGGTGATAATTCCGCTAAATATCGTTTAAAGTCATTTGTATTGAACTAATCATACTTTTTATATTTTTATCGTTAAGTTCACATTATTTTACATCTAAAACACGTCTTTACAATACATTTGGGTGAATATAAAAGGTCGTAAAAAAATTTTGAAATACAGGTGATGAATCCGCTAAATATCGTCTTAAGTCATTTCTATTACACTAATCATACTTTTTATATTTTTATCGTTAAGTTCACATTATTTTACATCTAAAACACGTATTTACAATACATTTGGGTGAATACAAAAAATAGAAAAAAAATTTGGGAAAAAAATGGTGATAATTCCGCTAAATATCGTTTAAAGTCATTTGTATTGAACTAATCATACTTTTTATATTTTTAGCGTTAAGTTCACATTATTTTACATCTAAAACACGTATTTACAATACATTTGGGTGAATACAAAAAATAGAAAAAAAATTTGGGAAAAAATTGGGTAAAAAATGGTGATAATTCCGCTAAATATCGTTTAAAGTCATTTGTATTGAACTAATCATACTTTTTATATTTTTATCGTTAAGTTCACATTATTTTACATCTAAAACACGTCTTTACAATACATTTGGGTGAATATAAAAGGTCGTAAAAAAATTTTGAAATACAGGTGATGAATCCGCTAAATATCGTCTTAAGTCATTTCTATTAAACTAATCATACTTTTTATATTTTTAACGTTAAGTTCACATTATTTTACATCTAAAACACGTATTTACAATACATTTGGGTGAATACAAAAAATAGAAAAAAAATTTGGGAAAAAAATGGTGATAATTCCGCTAAATATCGTTTAAAGTCATTTGTATTGAACTAATCATACTTTTTATATTTTTATCGTTAAGATCACATTATTTTACATCTAAAACACGTCTTTACAATACATTTGGGTGAATATAAAAGGTCGTAAAAAAATTTTGAAATACAGGTGATGAATCCGCTAAATATCGTCTTAAGTCATTTCTATTAAACTAATCATACTTTTTATATTTTTAACGTTAAGTTCACATTATTTTACATCTAAAACACGTATTTACAATACATTTGGGTGAATACAAAAAATAGAAAAAAAATTTGGGAAAAAATTGGGTAAAAAATGGTGATAATTCCGCTAAATATCGTTTAAAGTCATTTGTATTGAACTAATCATACATTTTATATTTTTATCGTTAAGTTCACATTATTTTACATCTAAAACACGTATTTACAATACATTTGGGTGAATACAAAAAATAGAAAAAAAATTTGGGAAAAAATTGGGTAAAAAATGGTGATAATTCCGCTAAATATCGTTTAAACTCATTTCTATTAAACTAATCATACTTTTTATATTTTTATCGTTAAGTTCACATAAATTTACATCTAAAACACGTCTTTACAATACATTTGGGTGAATATAAAAGGTCGTAAAAAAATTTTGAAATACAGGTGATGAATCCGCTAAATATCGTCTTAAGTCATTTCTATTAAACTAATCATACTTTTTATATTTTTGACGTTAAGTTCACATTATTTTACATCTAAAACACGTATTTACAATACATTTGGGTGAATACAAAAAATAGAAAAAAAATTTGGGAAAAAATTGGGTAAAAAATGGTGATAATTCCGCTAAATATCGTTTAAAGTCATTTGTATTGAACTAATCATACTTTTTATATTTTTATCGTTAAGATCACATTATTTTACATCTAAAACACGTCTTTACAATACATTTGGGTGAATATAAAAGGTCGTAAAAAAATTTTGAAATACAGGTGATGAATCCGCTAAATATCGTCTTAAGTCATTTCTATTAAACTAATCATACTTTTTATATTTTTAACGTTAAGTTCACATTATTTTACATCTAAAACACGTATTTACAATACATTTGGGTGAATACAAAAAATAGAAAAAAAATTTGGAAAAAAATGGTGATAATTCCGCTAAATATCGTTTAAAGTCATTTGTATTGAACTAATCATACTTTTTATATTTTTATCGTTAAGTTCACATTATTTTACATCTAAAACACGTATTTACAATACATTTGGGTGAATACAAAAAATAGAAAAAAAATTTGGGAAAAAATTGGGTAAAAAATGGTGATAATTCCGCTAAATATCGTTTAAAGTCATTTGTATTGAACTAATCATACTTTTTATATTTTTATCGTTAAGTTCACATTATTTTACATCTAAAACACGTCTTTACAATACATTTGGGTGAATATAAAAGGTCGTAAAAACATTTTGAAATACAGGTGATGAATCCGCTAAATATCGTCTTAAGTCATTTCTATTACACTAATCATACTTTTTATATTTTTATCGTTAAGTTCACATTATTTTACATCTAAAACACGTATTTACAATACATTTGGGTGAATACAAAAAATAGAAAAAAAATTTGGGAAAAAAATGGTGATAATTCCGCTAAATATCGTTTAAAGTCATTTGTATTGAACTAATCATACTTTTTATATTTTTATCGTTAAGATCACATTATTTTACATCTAAAACACGTCTTTACAATACATTTGGGTGAATATAAAAGGTCGTAAAAAAATTTTGAAATACAGGTGATGAATCCGCTAAATATCGTCTTAAGTCATTTCTATTAAACTAATCATACTTTTTATATTTTTAACGTTAAGTTCACATTATTTTACATCTAAAACACGTATTTACAATACATTTGGGTGAATACAAAAAATAGAAAAAAAATTTGGGAAAAAATTGGGTAAAAAATGGTGATAATTCCGCTAAATATCGTTTAAAGTCATTTCTATTAAACTAATCATACTTTTTATATTTTTAACGTTAAGTTCACATTATTTTACATCTAAAACACGTATTTACAATACATTTGGGTGAATACAAAAAATAGAAAAAAAATTTGGGAAAAAAATGGTGATAATTCCGCTAAATATCGTTTAAAGTCATTTGTATTGAACTAATCATACTTTTTATATTTTTATCGTTAAGATCACATTATTTTACATCTAAAACACGTCTTTACAATACATTTGGGTGAATATAAAAGGTCGTAAAAAAATTTTGAAATACAGGTGATGAATCCGCTAAATATCGTCTTAAGTCATTTCTATTAAACTAATCATACTTTTTATATTTTTAACGTTAAGTTCACATTATTTTACATCTAAAACACGTATTTACAATACATTTGGGTGAATACAAAAAATAGAAAAAAAATTTGGGAAAAAATTGGGTAAAAAATGGTGATAATTCCGCTAAATATCGTTTAAAGTCATTTGTATTGAACTAATCATACATTTTATATTTTTATCGTTAAGTTCACATTATTTTACATCTAAAACACGTATTTACAATACATTTGGGTGAATACAAAAAATAGAAAAAAAATTTGGGAAAAAATTGGGTAAAAAATGGTGATAATTCCGCTAAATATCGTTTAAACTCATTTCTATTAAACTAATCATACTTTTTATATTTTTATCGTTAAGTTCACATAAATTTACATCTAAAACACGTCTTTACAATACATTTGGGTGAATATAAAAGGTCGTAAAAAAATTTTGAAATACAGGTGATGAATCCGCTAAATATCGTCTTAAGTCATTTCTATTAAACTAATCATACTTTTTATATTTTTGACGTTAAGTTCACATTATTTTACATCTAAAACACGTATTTACAATACATTTGGGTGAATACAAAAAATAGAAAAAAAATTTGGGAAAAAATTGGGTAAAAAATGGTGATAATTCCGCTAAATATCGTTTAAAGTCATTTGTATTGAACTAATCATACTTTTTATATTTTTATCGTTAAGATCACATTATTTTACATCTAAAACACGTCTTTACAATACATTTGGGTGAATATAAAAGGTCGTAAAAAAATTTTGAAATACAGGTGATGAATCCGCTAAATATCGTCTTAAGTCATTTCTATTAAACTAATCATACTTTTTATATTTTTAACGTTAAGTTCACATTATTTTACATCTAAAACACGTATTTACAATACATTTGGGTGAATACAAAAAATAGAAAAAAAATTTGGAAAAAAATGGTGATAATTCCGCTAAATATCGTTTAAAGTCATTTGTATTGAACTAATCATACTTTTTATATTTTTATCGTTAAGTTCACATTATTTTACATCTAAAACACGTATTTACAATACATTTGGGTGAATACAAAAAATAGAAAAAAAATTTGGGAAAAAATTGGGTAAAAAATGGTGATAATTCCGCTAAATATCGTTTAAAGTCATTTGTATTGAACTAATCATACTTTTTATATTTTTATCGTTAAGTTCACATTATTTTACATCTAAAACACGTCTTTACAATACATTTGGGTGAATATAAAAGGTCGTAAAAACATTTTGAAATACAGGTGATGAATCCGCTAAATATCGTCTTAAGTCATTTCTATTACACTAATCATACTTTTTATATTTTTATCGTTAAGTTCACATTATTTTACATCTAAAACACGTATTTACAATACATTTGGGTGAATACAAAAAATAGAAAAAAAATTTGGGAAAAAAATGGTGATAATTCCGCTAAATATCGTTTAAAGTCATTTGTATTGAACTAATCATACTTTTTATATTTTTATCGTTAAGATCACATTATTTTACATCTAAAACACGTCTTTACAATACATTTGGGTGAATATAAAAGGTCGTAAAAAAATTTTGAAATACAGGTGATGAATCCGCTAAATATCGTCTTAAGTCATTTCTATTAAACTAATCATACTTTTTATATTTTTAACGTTAAGTTCACATTATTTTACATCTAAAACACGTATTTACAATACATTTGGGTGAATACAAAAAATAGAAAAAAAATTTGGGAAAAAATTGGGTAAAAAATGGTGATAATTCCGCTAAATATCGTTTAAAGTCATTTCTATTAAACTAATCATACTTTTTATATTTTTATCGTTAAGTTCACATAAATT
The DNA here is from genome assembly GCF_037042655.1 of Diuraphis noxia. Taxonomy (NCBI): domain Eukaryota; kingdom Metazoa; phylum Arthropoda; class Insecta; order Hemiptera; family Aphididae; genus Diuraphis; species Diuraphis noxia. The sequence continues at coordinate 52,044,308 of NW_028301715.1, forward strand.
TACATCTAAAACACGTCTTTACAATACATTTGGGTGAATATAAAAGGTCGTAAAAAAATTTTGAAATACAGGTGATGAATCCGCTAAATATCGTCTTAAGTCATTTCTATTAAACTAATCATACTTTTTATATTTTTGACGTTAAGTTCACATTATTTTACATCTAAAACACGTATTTACAATACATTTGGGTGAATACAAAAAATAGAAAAAAAATTTGGGAAAAAATTGGGTAAAAAATGGTGATAATTCCGCTAAATATCGTTTAAAGTCATTTGTATTGAACTAATCATACTTTTTATATTTTTATCGTTAAGATCACATTATTTTACATCTAAAACACGTCTTTACAATACATTTGGGTGAATATAAAAGGTCGTAAAAAAATTTTGAAATACAGGTGATGAATCCGCTAAATATCGTCTTAAGTCATTTCTATTAAACTAATCATACTTTTTATATTTTTAACGTTAAGTTCACATTATTTTACATCTAAAACACGTATTTACAATACATTTGGGTGAATACAAAAAATAGAAAAAAAATTTGGGAAAAAATTGGGTAAAAAATGGTGATAATTCCGCTAAATATCGTTTAAAGTCATTTGTATTGAACTAATCATACATTTTATATTTTTATCGTTAAGTTCACATTATTTTACATCTAAAACACGTATTTACAATACATTTGGGTGAATACAAAAAATAGAAAAAAAATTTGGGAAAAAATTGGGTAAAAAATGGTGATAATTCCGCTAAATATCGTTTAAACTCATTTCTATTAAACTAATCATACTTTTTATATTTTTATCGTTAAGTTCACATAAATTTACATCTAAAACACGTCTTTACAATACATTTGGGTGAATATAAAAGGTCGTAAAAAAATTTTGAAATACAGGTGATGAATCCGCTAAATATCGTCTTAAGTCATTTCTATTAAACTAATCATACTTTTTATATTTTTGACGTTAAGTTCACATTATTTTACATCTAAAACACGTATTTACAATACATTTGGGTGAATACAAAAAATAGAAAAAAAATTTGGGAAAAAATTGGGTAAAAAATGGTGATAATTCCGCTAAATATCGTTTAAAGTCATTTGTATTGAACTAATCATACTTTTTATATTTTTATCGTTAAGATCACATTATTTTACATCTAAAACACGTCTTTACAATACATTTGGGTGAATATAAAAGGTCGTAAAAAAATTTTGAAATACAGGTGATGAATCCGCTAAATATCGTCTTAAGTCATTTCTATTAAACTAATCATACTTTTTATATTTTTAACGTTAAGTTCACATTATTTTACATCTAAAACACGTATTTACAATACATTTGGGTGAATACAAAAAATAGAAAAAAAATTTGGGAAAAAATTGGGTAAAAAATGGTGATAATTCCGCTAAATATCGTTTAAAGTCATTTCTATTAAACTAATCATACTTTTTATATTTTTATCGTTAAGTTCACATAAATTTACATCTAAAACACGTCTTTACAATACATTTGGGTGAATATAAAAGGTCGTAAAAAAATTTTGAAATACAGGTGATGAATCCGCTAAATATCGTCTTAAGTCATTTCTATTAAACTAATCATACTTTTTATATTTTTGACGTTAAGTTCACATTATTTTACATCTAAAACACGTATTTACAATACATTTGGGTGAATACAAAAAATAGAAAAAAAATTTGGGAAAAAATTGGGTAAAAAATGGTGATAATTCCGCTAAATATCGTTTAAAGTCATTTGTATTGAACTAATCATACTTTTTATATTTTTATCGTTAAGATCACATTATTTTACATCTAAAACACGTCTTTACAATACATTTGGGTGAATATAAAAGGTCGTAAAAAAATTTTGAAATACAGGTGATGAATCCGCTAAATATCGTCTTAAGTCATTTCTATTAAACTAATCATACTTTTTATATTTTTAACGTTAAGTTCACATTATTTTACATCTAAAACACGTATTTACAATACATTTGGGTGAATACAAAAAATAGAAAAAAAATTTGGGAAAAAATTGGGTAAAAAATGGTGATAATTCCGCTAAATATCGTTTAAAGTCATTTGTATTGAACTAATCATACATTTTATATTTTTATCGTTAAGTTCACATTATTTTACATCTAAAACACGTATTTACAATACATTTGGGTGAATACAAAAAATAGAAAAAAAATTTGGGAAAAAATTGGGTAAAAAATGGTGATAATTCCGCTAAATATCGTTTAAACTCATTTCTATTAAACTAATCATACTTTTTATATTTTTATCGTTAAGTTCACATAAATTTACATCTAAAACACGTCTTTACAATACATTTGGGTGAATATAAAAGGTCGTAAAAAAATTTTGAAATACAGGTGATGAATCCGCTAAATATCGTCTTAAGTCATTTCTATTAAACTAATCATACTTTTTATATTTTTGACGTTAAGTTCACATTATTTTACATCTAAAACACGTATTTACAATACATTTGGGTGAATACAAAAAATAGAAAAAAAATTTGGGAAAAAATTGGGTAAAAAATGGTGATAATTCCGCTAAATATCGTTTAAAGTCATTTGTATTGAACTAATCATACTTTTTATATTTTTATCGTTAAGTTCACATTATTTTACATCTAAAACACGTCTTTACAATACATTTGGGTGAATATAAAAGGTCGTAAAAAAATTTTGAAATACAGGTGATGAATCCGCTAAATATCGTCTTAAGTCATTTCTATTAAACTAATCATACTTTTTATATTTTTAACGTTAAGTTCACATTATTTTACATCTAAAACACGTATTTACAATACATTTGGGTGAATACAAAAAATAGAAAAAAAATTTGGGAAAAAAATGGTGATAATTCCGCTAAATATCGTTTAAAGTCATTTGTATTGAACTAATCATACTTTTTATATTTTTATCGTTAAGATCACATTATTTTACATCTAAAACACGTCTTTACAATACATTTGGGTGAATATAAAAGGTCGTAAAAAAATTTTGAAATACAGGTGATGAATCCGCTAAATATCGTCTTAAGTCATTTCTATTAAACTAATCATACTTTTTATATTTTTAACGTTAAGTTCACATTATTTTACATCTAAAACACGTATTTACAATACATTTGGGTGAATACAAAAAATAGAAAAAAAATTTGGGAAAAAATTGGGTAAAAAATGGTGATAATTCCGCTAAATATCGTTTAAAGTCATTTGTATTGAACTAATCATACATTTTATATTTTTATCGTTAAGTTCACATTATTTTACATCTAAAACACGTATTTACAATACATTTGGGTGAATACAAAAAATAGAAAAAAAATTTGGGAAAAAATTGGGTAAAAAATGGTGATAATTCCGCTAAATATCGTTTAAAGTCATTTCTATTAAACTAATCATACTTTTTATATTTTTATCGTTAAGTTCACATAAATTTACATCTAAAACACGTCTTTACAATACATTTGGGTGAATATAAAAGGTCGTAAAAAAATTTTGAAATACAGGTGATGAATCCGCTAAATATCGTCTTAAGTCATTTCTATTAAACTAATCATACTTTTTATATTTTTGACGTTAAGTTCACATTATTTTACATCTAAAACACGTATTTACAATACATTTGGGTGAATACAAAAAATAGAAAAAAAATTTGGGAAAAAATTGGGTAAAAAATGGTGATAATTCCGCTAAATATCGTTTAAAGTCATTTGTATTGAACTAATCATACTTTTTATATTTTTATCGTTAAGTTCACATTATTTTACATCTAAAACACGTCTTTACAATACATTTGGGTGAATATAAAAGGTCGTAAAAAAATTTTGAAATACAGGTGATGAATCCGCTAAATATCGTCTTAAGTCATTTCTATTAAACTAATCATACTTTTTATATTTTTAACGTTAAGTTCACATTATTTTACATCTAAAACACGTATTTACAATACATTTGGGTGAATACAAAAAATAGAAAAAAAATTTGGGAAAAAAATGGTGATAATTCCGCTAAATATCGTTTAAAGTCATTTGTATTGAACTAATCATACTTTTTATATTTTTATCGTTAAGTTCACATTATTTTACATCTAAAACACGTCTTTACAATACATTTGGGTGAATATAAAAGGTCGTAAAAAAATTTTGAAATACAGGTGATGAATCCGCTAAATATCGTCTTAAGTCATTTCTATTAAACTAATCATACTTTTTATATTTTTATCGTTAAGTTCACATTATTTTACATCTAAAACACGTATTTACAATACATTTGGGTGAATACAAAAAATAGAAAAAAAATTTGGGAAAAAAATGGTGATAATTCCGCTAAATATCGTTTAAAGTCATTTGTATTGAACTAATCATACTTTTTATATTTTTATCGTTAAGTTCACATTATTTTACATCTAAAACACGTATTTACAATACATTTGGGTGAATACAAAAAATAGAAAAAAAATTTGGGAAAAAATTGGGTAAAAAATGGTGATAATTACGCTAAATATCGTTTAAAGTCATTTGTATTGAACTAATCATACTTTTTATATTTTTATCGTTAAGTTCACATTATTTTACATCTAAAACACGTCTTTACAATACATTTGGGTGAATATAAAAGGTCGTAAAAAAATTTTGAAATACAGGTGATGAATCCGCTAAATATCGTCTTAAGTCATTTCTATTAAACTAATCATACTTTTTATATTTTTATCGTTAAGTTCACATTATTTTACATCTAAAACACGTATTTACAATACATTTGGGTGAATACAAAAAATAGAAAAAAAATTTGGGAAAAAAATGGTGATAATTCCGCTAAATATCGTTTAAAGTCATTTGTATTGAACTAATCATACTTTTTATATTTTTATCGTTAAGTTCACATTATTTTACATCTAAAACACGTATTTACAATACATTTGGGTGAATACAAAAAATAGAAAAAAAATTTGGGAAAAAATTGGGTAAAAAATGGTGATAATTCCGCTAAATATGGTTTAAAGTCATTTGTATTGAACTAATCATACTTTTTATATTTTTATCGTTAAGTTCACATTATTTTACATCTAAAACACGTCTTTACAATACATTTGGGTGAATATAAAAGGTCGTAAAAAAATTTTGAAATACAGGTGATGAATCCGCTAAATATCGTCTTAAGTCATTTCTATTACACTAATCATACTTTTTATATTTTTATCGTTAAGTTCACATTATTTTACATCTAAAACACGTATTTACAATACATTTGGGTGAATACAAAAAATAGAAAAAAAATTTGGGGAAAAAATGGTGATAATTCCGCTAAATATCGTTTAAAGTCATTTGTATTGAACTAATCATACTTTTTATATTTTTATCGTTAAGATCACATTATTTTACATCTAAAACACGTCTTTACAATACATTTGGGTGAATATAAAAGGTCGTAAAAAAATTTTGAAATACAGGTGATGAATCCTCTATATATCGTCTTAAGTCATTTCTATTAAACTAATCAAACTTTTTATATTTTTAACGTTAAGTTCACATTATTTTACATCTAAAACACGTATTTACAATACATTTGGGTGAATACAAAAAATAGAAAAAAAATTTGGGAAAAAAATGGTGATAATTCCGCTAAATATCGTTTAAAGTCATTTGTATTGAACTAATCATACATTTTATATTTTTATCGTTAAGTTCACATTATTTTACATCTAAAACACGTATTTACAATACATTTGGGTGAATACAAAAAATAGAAAAAAAATTTGGGAAAAAATTGGGTAAAAAATGGTGATAATTCCGCTAAATATCGTTTAAAGTCATTTGTATTGAACTAATCATACTTTTTATATTTTTATCGTTAAGTTCACATTATTTTACATCTAAAACACGTCTTTACAATACATTTGGGTGAATATAAAAGGTCGTAAAAAAATTTTGAAATACAGGTGATGAATCCGCTAAATATCGTCTTAAGTCATTTCTATTACACTAATCATACTTTTTATATTTTTATCGTTAAGTTCACATTATTTTACATCTAAAACACGTATTTACAATACATTTGGGTGAATACAAAAAATAGAAAAAAAATTTGGGAAAAAAATGGTGATAATTCCGCTAAATATCGTTTAAAGTCATTTGTATTGAACTAATCATACTTTTTATATTTTTAGCGTTAAGTTCACATTATTTTACATCTAAAACACGTATTTACAATACATTTGGGTGAATACAAAAAATAGAAAAAAAATTTGGGAAAAAATTGGGTAAAAAATGGTGATAATTCCGCTAAATATCGTTTAAAGTCATTTGTATTGAACTAATCATACTTTTTATATTTTTATCGTTAAGTTCACATTATTTTACATCTAAAACACGTCTTTACAATACATTTGGGTGAATATAAAAGGTCGTAAAAAAATTTTGAAATACAGGTGATGAATCCGCTAAATATCGTCTTAAGTCATTTCTATTAAACTAATCATACTTTTTATATTTTTAACGTTAAGTTCACATTATTTTACATCTAAAACACGTATTTACAATACATTTGGGTGAATACAAAAAATAGAAAAAAAATTTGGGAAAAAAATGGTGATAATTCCGCTAAATATCGTTTAAAGTCATTTGTATTGAACTAATCATACTTTTTATATTTTTATCGTTAAGATCACATTATTTTACATCTAAAACACGTCTTTACAATACATTTGGGTGAATATAAAAGGTCGTAAAAAAAATTTGAAATACAGGTGATGAATCCGCTAAATATCGTTTAAAGTCATTTGTATTGAACTAATCATACTTTTTATATTTTTATCGTTAAGTTCACATTATTTTACATCTAAAACACGTATTTACAATACATTTGGGTGAATACAAAAAATAGAAAAAAAATTTGGGAAAAAATTGGGTAAAAAATGGTGATAATTCCGCTAAATATCGTTTAAAGTCATTTCTATTAAACTAATCATACTTTTTATATTTTTATCGTTAAGTTCACATAAATTTACATCTAAAACACGTCTTTACAATACATTTGGGTGAATATAAAAGGTCGTAAAAAAATTTTGAAATACAGGTGATGAATCCGCTAAATATCGTCTTAAGTCATTTCTATTAAACTAATCATACTTTTTATATTTTTGACGTTAAGTTCACATTATTTTACATCTAAAACACGTATTTACAATACATTTGGGTGAATACAAAAAATAGAAAAAAAATTTGGGAAAAAATTGGGTAAAAAATGGTGATAATTCCGCTAAATATCGTTTAAAGTCATTTGTATTGAACTAATCATACTTTTTATATTTTTATCGTTAAGTTCACATTATTTTACATCTAAAACACGTATTTACAATACATTTGGGTGAATACAAAAAATAGAAAAAAAATTTGGGAAAAAATTGGGTAAAAAATGGTGATAATTCCGCTAAATATGGTTTAAAGTCATTTGTATTGAACTAATCATACTTTTTATATTTTTATCGTTAAGTTCACATTATTTTACATCTAAAACACGTCTTTACAATACATTTGGGTGAATATAAAAGGTCGTAAAAAAATTTTGAAATACAGGTGATGAATCCGCTAAATATCGTCTTAAGTCATTTCTATTACACTAATCATACTTTTTATATTTTTATCGTTAAGTTCACATTATTTTACATCTAAAACACGTATTTACAATACATTTGGGTGAATACAAAAAATAGAAAAAAAATTTGGGAAAAAAATGGTGATAATTCCGCTAAATATCGTTTAAAGTCATTTGTATTGAACTAATCATACTTTTTATATTTTTAACGTTAAGTTCACATTATTTTACATCTAAAACACGTATTTACAATACATTTGGGTGAATACAAAAAATAGAAAAAAAATTTGGGAAAAAATTGGGTAAAAAATGGTGATAATTCCGCTAAATATCGTTTAAAGTCATTTCTATTAAACTAATCATACTTTTTATATTTTTATCGTTAAGTTCACATAAATTTACATCTAAAACACGTCTTTACAATACATTTGGGTGAATATAAAAGGTCGTAAAAAAATTTTGAAATACAGGTGATGAATCCGCTAAATATCGTCTTAAGTCATTTCTATTAAACTAATCATACTTTTTATATTTTTGACGTTAAGTTCACATTATTTTACATCTAAAACACGTATTTACAATACATTTGGGTGAATACAAAAAATAGAAAAAAAATTTGGGAAAAAATTGGGTAAAAAATGGTGATAATTCCGCTAAATATCGTTTAAAGTCATTTGTATTGAACTAATCATACTTTTTATATTTTTATCGTTAAGTTCACATTATTTTACATCTAAAACACGTATTTACAATACATTTGGGTGAATACAAAAAATAGAAAAAAAATTTGGGAAAAAATTGGGTAAAAAATGGTGATAATTCCGCTAAATATGGTTTAAAGTCATTTGTATTGAACTAATCATACTTTTTATATTTTTATCGTTAAGTTCACATTATTTTACATCTAAAACACGTCTTTACAATACATTTGGGTGAATATAAAAGGTCGTAAAAAAATTTTGAAATACAGGTGATGAATCCGCTAAATATCGTCTTAAGTCATTTCTATTACACTAATCATACTTTTTATATTTTTATCGTTAAGTTCACATTATTTTACATCTAAAACACGTATTTACAATACATTTGGGTGAATACAAAAAATAGAAAAAAAATTTGGGAAAAAAATGGTGATAATTCCGCTAAATATCGTTTAAAGTCATTTGTATTGAACTAATCATACTTTTTATATTTTTAACGTTAAGTTCACATTATTTTACATCTAAAACACGTATTTACAATACATTTGGGTGAATACAAAAAATAGAAAAAAAATTTGGGAAAAAATTGGGTAAAAAATGGTGATAATTCCGCTAAATATCGTTTAAAGTCATTTCTATTAAACTAATCATACTTTTTATATTTTTATCGTTAAGTTCACATAAATTTACATCTAAAACACGTCTTTACAATACATTTGGGTGAATATAAAAGGTCGTAAAAAAATTTTGAAATACAGGTGATGAATCCGCTAAATATCGTCTTAAGTCATTTCTATTAAACTAATCATACTTTTTATATTTTTAACGTTAAGTTCACATTATTTTACATCTAAAACACGTATTTACAATACATTTGGGTGAATACAAAAAATAGAAAAAAAATTTGGGAAAAAAATGGTGATAATTCCGCTAAATATCGTTTAAAGTCATTTGTATTGAACTAATCATACTTTTTATATTTTTATCGTTAAGTTCACATTATTTTACATCTAAAACACGTCTTTACAATACATTTGGGTGAATATAAAAGGTCGTAAAAAAATTTTGAAATACAGGTGATGAATCCGCTAAATATCGTCTTAAGTCATTTCTATTAAACTAATCATACTTTTTATATTTTTAACGTTAAGTTCACATTTTTTTACATCTAAAACACGTATTTACAATACATTTGGGTGAATACAAAAAATAGAAAAAAAATTTGGGAAAAAATTGGGTAAAAAATGGTGATAATTCCGCTAAATATCGTTTAAAGTCATTTGTATTGAACTAATCATACTTTTTATATTTTTATCGTTAAGATCACATTATTTTACATCTAAAACACGTCTTTACAATACATTTGGGTGAATATAAAAGGTCGTAAAAAAATTTTGAAATACAGGTGATGAATCCGCTATATATCGTCTTAAGTCATTTCTATTAAACTAATCATACTTTTTATAGTTTTATCGTTAAGTTCACATTATTTTACATCTAAAACACGTATTTACAATACATTTGGGTGAATACAAAAAATAGAAAAAAAATTTGGGAAAAAAATGGTGATAATTCCGCTAAATATCGTTTAAAGTCATTTGTATTGAACTAATCATACTTTTTATATTTTTATCGTTAAGTTCACATTATTTTACATCTAAAACACGTATTTACAATACATTTGGGTGAATACAAAAAATAGAAAAAAAATTTGGGAAAAAATTGGGTAAAAAATGGTGATAATTCCGCTAAATATGGTTTAAAGTCATTTGTATTGAACTAATCATACTTTTTATATTTTTATCGTTAAGTTCACATTATTTTACATCTAAAACACGTCTTTACAATACATTTGGGTGAATATAAAAGGTCGTAAAAAAATTTTGAAATACAGGTGATGAATCCGCTAAATATCGTCTTAAGTCATTTCTATTACACTAATCATACTTTTTATATTTTTATCGTTAAGTTCACATTATTTTACATCTAAAACACGTATTTACAATACATTTGGGTGAATACAAAAAATAGAAAAAAAATTTGGGAAAAAAATGGTGATAATTCCGCTAAATATCGTTTAAAGTCATTTGTATTGAACTAATCATACTTTTTATATTTTTAGCGTTAAGTTCACATTATTTTACATCTAAAACACGTATTTACAATACATTTGGGTGAATACAAAAAATAGAAAAAAAATTTGGGAAAAAATTGGGTAAAAAATGGTGATAATTCCGCTAAATATCGTTTAAAGTCATTTGTATTGAACTAATCATACTTTTTATATTTTTATCGTTAAGTTCACATTATTTTACATCTAAAACACGTCTTTACAATACATTTGGGTGAATATAAAAGGTCGTAAAAAAATTTTGAAATACAGGTGATGAATCCGCTAAATATCGTCTTAAGTCATTTCTATTAAACTAATCATACTTTTTATATTTTTAACGTTAAGTTCACATTATTTTACATCTAAAACACGTATTTACAATACATTTGGGTGAATACAAAAAATAGAAAAAAAATTTGGGAAAAAAATGGTGATAATTCCGCTAAATATCGTTTAAAGTCATTTGTATTGAACTAATCATACTTTTTATATTTTTAGCGTTAAGTTCACATTATTTTACATCTAAAACACGTATTTACAATACATTTGGGTGAATACAAAAAATAGAAAAAAAATTTGGGAAAAAATTGGGTAAAAAATGGTGATAATTCCGCTAAATATCGTTTAAAGTCATTTGTATTGAACTAATCATACTTTTTATATTTTTATCGTTAAGTTCACATTATTTTACATCTAAAACACGTCTTTACAATACATTTGGGTGAATATAAAAGGTCGTAAAAAAATTTTGAAATACAGGTGATGAATCCGCTAAATATCGTCTTAAGTCATTTCTATTAAACTAATCATACTTTTTATATTTTTAACGTTAAGTTCACATTATTTTACATCTAAAACACGTATTTACAATACATTTGGGTGAATACAAAAAATAGAAAAAAAAATTGGGAAAAAAATGGTGATAATTCCGCTAAATATCGTTTAAAGTCATTTGTATTGAACTAATCGTACTTTTTATATTTTTATCGTTAAGTTCACATTATTTTACATCTAAAACACGTCTTTACAATACATTTGGGTGAATATAAAAGGTCGTAAAAAAATTTTGAAATACAGGTGATGAATCCGCTAAATATCGTTTAAAGTCATTTGTATTGAACTAATCATACTTTTTATTTTTTTATCGTTAAGATCACATTATTTTACATCTAAAACACGTCTTTACAATACATTTGGGTGAATATAAAAGGTCGTAAAAAAATTTTGAAATACAGGTGATGAATCCGCTATATATCGTCTTAAGTCATTTCTATTAAACTAATCAAACTTTTTATATTTTTAACGTTAAGTTCACATTTTTTTACATCTAAAACACGTATTTACAATACATTTGGGTGAATACAAAAAATAGAAAAAAAATTTGGGAAAAAATTGGGTAAAAAATGGTGATAATTCCGCTAAATATCGTTTAAAGTCATTTGTATTGAACTAATCATACTTTTTATTTTTTTATCGTTAAGATCACATTATTTTACATCTAAAACACGTCTTTACAATACATTTGGGTGAATATAAAAGGTCGTAAAAAAATTTTGAAATACAGGTGATGAATCCGCTATATATCGTCTTAAGTCATTTCTATTAAACTAATCAAACTTTTTATATTTTTAACGTTAAGTTCACATTAATTTACATCTAAAACACGTATTTACAATACATTTGGGTGAATACAAAAAATAGAAAAAAAATTTGGGAAAAAAATGGTGATAATTCCGCTAAATATCGTTTAAAGTCATTTGTATTGAACTAATCATACATTTTATATTTTTATCGTTAAGTTCACATTATTTTACATCTAAAACACGTATTTACAATACATTTGGGTGAATACAAAAAATAGAAAAAAAATTTGGGAAAAAATTGGGTAAAAAATGGTGATAATTCCGCTAAATATCGTTTAAAGTCATTTCTATTAAACTAATCATACTTTTTATATTTTTATCGTTAAGTTCACATAAATTTACATCTAAAACACGTCTTTACAATACATTTGGGTGAATATAAAAGGTCGTAAAAAAATTTTGAAATACAGGTGATGAATCCGCTAAATATCGTCTTAAGTCATTTCTATTAAACTAATCATACTTTTTATATTTTTAACGTTAAGTTCACATTATTTTACATCTAAAACACGTATTTACAATACATTTGGGTGAATACAAAAAATAGAAAAAAAATTTGGGAAAAAAATGGTGATAATTCCGCTAAATATCGTCTTAAGTCATTTCTATTAAACTAATCATACTTTTTTATATTTTTAACGTTAAGTTCACATTATTTTACATCAAAAACACGTATTTACAATACATTTGGGTGAATACAAAAAATAGAAAAAAAATTTGGGAAAAAAATGGTGATAATTCCGCTAAATATCGTTTAAAGTCATTTGTATTGAACTAATCATACTTTTTATATTTTTATCGTTAAGTTCACATTATTTTACATCTAAAACACGTCTTTACAATACATTTGGGTGAATATAAAAGGTCGTAAAAAAATTTTGAAATACAGGTGATGAATCCGCTAAATATCGTCTTAAGTCATTTCTATTAAACTAATCATACTTTTTATATTTTTAACGTTAAGTTCACATTTTTTTACATCTAAAACACGTATTTACAATACATTTGGGTGAATACAAAAAATAGAAAAAAAATTTGGGAAAAAATTGGGTAAAAAATGGTGATAATTCCGCTGAATATCGTTTAAAGTCATTTGTATTGAACTAATCATACTTTTTATATTTTTATCGTTAAGATCACATTATTTTACATCTAAAACACGTCTTTACAATACATTTGGGTGAATATAAAAGGTCGTAAAAAAATTTTGAAATACAGGTGATGAATCCGCTATATATCGTCTTAAGTCATTTCTATTAAACTAATCATACTTTTTATATTTTTATCGTTAAGTTCACATTATTTTACATCTAAAACACGTATTTACAATACATTTGGGTGAATACAAAAAATAGAAAAAAAATTTGGGAAAAAAATGGTGATAATTCCGCTAAATATCGTTTAAAGTCATTTGTATTGAACTAATCATACTTTTTATATTTTTATCGTTAAGTTCACATTATTTTACATCTAAAACACGTATTTACAATACATTTGGGTGAATACAAAAAATAGAAAAAAAATTTGGGAAAAAATTGGGTAAAAAATGGTGATAATTCCGCTAAATATGGTTTAAAGTCATTTGTATTGAACTAATCATACTTTTTATATTTTTATCGTTAAGTTCACATTATTTTACATCTAAAACACGTCTTTACAATACATTTGGGTGAATATAAAAGGTCGTAAAAAAATTTTGAAATACAGGTGATGAATCCGCTAAATATCGTCTTAAGTCATTTCTATTACACTAATCATACTTTTTATATTTTTATCGTTAAGTTCACATTATTTTACATCTAAAACACGTATTTACAATACATTTGGGTGAATACAAAAAATAGAAAAAAAATTTGGGAAAAAAATGGTGATAATTCCGCTAAATATCGTTTAAAGTCATTTGTATTGAACTAATCATACTTTTTATATTTTTAGCGTTAAGTTCACATTATTTTACATCTAAAACACGTATTTACAATACATTTGGGTGAATACAAAAAATAGAAAAAAAATTTGGGAAAAAATTGGGTAAAAAATGGTGATAATTCCGCTAAATATCGTTTAAAGTCATTTGTATTGAACTAATCATACTTTTTATATTTTTATCGTTAAGTTCACATTATTTTACATCTAAAACACGTCTTTACAATACATTTGGGTGAATATAAAAGGTCGTAAAAAAATTTTGAAATACAGGTGATGAATCCGCTAAATATCGTCTTAAGTCATTTCTATTAAACTAATCATACTTTTTATATTTTTAACGTTAAGTTCACATTATTTTACATCTAAAACACGTATTTACAATACATTTGGGTGAATACAAAAAATAGAAAAAAAAATTGGGAAAAAAATGGTGATAATTCCGCTAAATATCGTTTAAAGTCATTTGTATTGAACTAATCATACTTTTTATATTTTTATCGTTAAGTTCACATTATTTTACATCTAAAACACGTCTTTACAATACATTTGGGTGAATATAAAAGGTCGTAAAAAAATTTTGAAATACAGGTGATGAATCCGCTAAATATCGTCTTAAGTCATTTCTATTAAACTAATCATACTTTTTATATTTTTAACGTTAAGTTCACATTATTTTACATCTAAAACACGTATTTACAATACATTTGGGTGAATACAAAAAATAGAAAAAAAAATTGGGAAAAAAATGGTGATAATTCCGCTAAATATCGTTTAAAGTCATTTGTATTGAACTAATCATACTTTTTATATTTTTATCGTTAAGTTCACATTATTTTACATCTAAAACACGTCTTTACAATACATTTGGGTGAATATAAAAGGTCGTAAAAAAATTTTGAAATACAGGTGATGAATCCGCTAAATATCGTCTTAAGTCATTTCTATTAAACTAATCATACTTTTTATATTTTTAACGTTAAGTTCAGATTTTTTTACATCTAAAACACGTATTTACAATACATTTGGGTGAATACAAAAAATAGAAAAAAAATTTGGGAAAAAATTGGGTAAAAAATGGTGATAATTCCGCTAAATATCGTTTAAAGTCATTTGTATTGAACTAATCATACTTTTTATATTTTTATCGTTAAGATCACATTATTTTACATCTAAAACACGTCTTTACAATACATTTGGGTGAATATAAAAGGTCGTAAAAAAATTTTGAAATACAGGTGATGAATCCGCTATATATCGTCTTAAGTCATTTCTATTAAACTAATCAAACTTTTTATATTTTTAACGTTAAGTTCACATTATTTTACATCTAAAACACGTATTTACAATACATTTGGGTGAATACAAAAAATAGAAAAAAAATTTGGGAAAAAAATGGTGATAATTCCGCTAAATATCGTTTAAAGTCATTTGTATTGAACTAATCATACATTTTATATTTTTATCGTTAAGTTCACATTATTTTACATCTAAAACACGTATTTACAATACATTTGGGTGAATACAAAAAATAGAAAAAAAATTTGGGAAAAAATTGGGTAAAAAATGGTGATAATTCCGCTAAATATCGTTTAAAGTCATTTGTATTGAACTAATCATACTTTTTATATTTTTATCGTTAAGTTCACTTTATTTTACATCAATAACACGTCTTTACAATACATTTGGGTGAATATAAAAGGTCGTAAAAAAATTTTGAAATACAGGCGATGAATCCGCTAAATATCGTCTTAAGTCATTTCTATTAAACTAATCATACTTTTTATATTTTTAACGTTAAGTTCACATTATTTTACATCTAAAACACGTATTTACAATACATTTGGGTGAATACAAAAAATAGAAAAAAAATTTGGGAAAAAAATGGTGATAATTCCGCTAAATATCGTTTAATGTCATTTGTATTGAACTAATCATACTTTTTATATTTTTATCGTTAAGTTCACATTATTTTACATCTAAAACACGTATTTACAATACATTTGGGTGAATACAAAAAATAGAAAAAAAATTTGGGAAAAAATTGGGTAAAAAATGGTGATAATTCCGCTAAATATCGTTTAAAGTCATTTGTATTGAACTAATCATACTTTTTATATTTTTATCGTTAAGTTCACATTATTTTACATCTAAAACACGTCTTTACAATACATTTGGGTGAATATAAAAGGTCGTAAAAAAATTTTGAAATACAGGTGATGAATCCGCTAAATATCGTCTTAAGTCATTTCTATTAAACTAATCATACTTTTTATATTTTTATCGTTAAGTTCACATTATTTTACATCTAAAACACGTATTTACAATACATTTGGGTGAATACAAAAAATAGAAAAAAAATTTGGGAAAAAAATGGTGATAATTCCGCTAAATATCGTTTAAAGTCATTTGTATTGAACTAATCATACTTTTTATATTTTTATCGTTAAGTTCACTTTATTTTACATCAATAACACGTCTTTACAATACATTTGGGTGAATATAAAAGGTCGTAAAAAAATTTTGAAATACAGGCGATGAATCCGCTAAATATCGTCTTAAGTCATTTCTATTAAACTAATCATACTTTTTATATTTTTAACGTTAAGTTCACATTATTTTACATCTAAAACACGTATTTACAATACATTTGGGTGAATACAAAAAATAGAAAAAAAATTTGGGAAAAAAATGGTGATAATTCCGCTAAATATCGTTTAAAGTCATTTGTATTGAACTAATCATACTTTTTATATTTTTATCGTTAAGTTCACATTATTTTACATCTAAAACACGTATTTACAATACATTTGGGTGAATACAAAAAATAGAAAAAAAATTTGGGAAAAAATTGGGTAAAAAATGGTGATAATTCCGCTAAATATCGTTTAAAGTCATTTGTATTGAACTAATCATACTTTTTATATTTTTATCGTTAAGTTCACATTATTTTACATCTAAAACACGTCTTTACAATACATTTGGGTGAATATAAAAGGTCGTAAAAAAATTTTGAAATACAGGTGATGAATCCGCTAAATATCGTCTTAAGTCATTTCTATTAAACTAATCATACTTTTTATATTTTTATCGTTAAGTTCACATTATTTTACATCTAAAACACGTATTTACAATACATTTGGGTGAATACAAAAAATAGAAAAAAAATTTGGGAAAAAAATGGTGATAATTCCGCTAAATATCGTTTAAAGTCATTTGTATTGAACTAATCATACTTTTTATATTTTTATCGTTAAGTTCACATTATTTTACATCTAAAACACGTATTTACAATACATTTGGGTGAATACAAAAAATAGAAAAAAAATTTGGGAAAAAATTGGGTAAAAAATGGTGATAATTCCGCTAAATATCGTTTAAAGTCATTTGTATTGAACTAATCATACTTTTTATATTTTTATCGTTAAGTTCACATTATTTTACATCTAAAACACGTCTTTACAATACATTTGGGTGAATATAAAAGGTCGTAAAAAAATTTTGAAATACAGGTGATGAATCCGCTAAATATCGTCTTAAGTCATTTCTATTACACTAATCATACTTTTAATATTTTTATCGTTAAGTTCACATTATTTTACATCTAAAACACGTATTTACAATACATTTGGGTGAATACAAAAAATAGAAAAAAAATTATGGAAAAAATTTGGTAAAAAATGGTGATAATTTCGCTAAATATCGATTAAAGTCATTTGTATTGAACTAATCATACTTTTTATATTTTTATCGTTAAGTTCACTTTATTTTACATCAATAACACGTCTTTACAATACATTTGGGTGAATATAAAAGGTCGTAAAAAAATTTTGAAATACAGGCGATGAATCCGCTAAATATCGTCTTAAGTCATTTCTATTAAACTAATCATACTTTTTATATTTTTAACGTTAAGTTCACATTATTTTACATCTAAAACACGTATTTACAATACATTTGGGTGAATACAAAAAATAGAAAAAAAATTTGGGAAAAAAATGGTGATAATTCCGCTAAATATCGTTTAAAGTCATTTGTATTGAACTAATCATACTTTTTATATTTTTATCGTTAAGTTCACATTATTTTACATCTAAAACACGTATTTACAATACATTTGGGTGAATACAAAAAATAGAAAAAAAATTTGGGAAAAAATTGGGTAAAAAATGGTGATAATTCCGCTAAATATCGTTTAAAGTCATTTGTATTGAACTAATCATACTTTTTATATTTTTATCGTTAAGTTCACATTATTTTACATCTAAAACACGTCTTTACAATACATTTGGGTGAATATAAAAGGTCGTAAAAAAATTTTGAAATACAGGTGATGAATCCGCTAAATATCGTCTTAAGTCATTTCTATTAAACTAATCATACTTTTTATATTTTTAACGTTAAGTTCACATTATTTTACATCTAAAACACGTATTTACAATACATTTGGGTGAATACAAAAAATAGAAAAAAAATTTGGGAAAAAATTGGGTAAAAAATGGTGATAATTCCGCTAAATATCGTTTAAAGTCATTTGTATTGAACTAATCATACTTTTTATATTTTTAACGTTAAGTTCACATTATTTTACATCTAAAACACGTATTTACAATACATTTGGGTGAATACAAAAAATAGAAAAAAAATTTGGGAAAAAAATGGTGATAATTCCGCTAAATATCGTTTAAAGTCATTTGTATTGAACTAATCATACTTTTTATATTTTTATCGTTAAGTTCACATTATTTTACATCTAAAACACGTATTTACAATACATTTGGGTGAATACAAAAAATAGAAAAAAAATTTGGGAAAAAATTGGGTAAAAAATGGTGATAATTCCGCTAAATATCGTTTAAAGTCATTTGTATTGAACTAATCATACTTTTTATATTTTTATCGTTAAGTTCACATTATTTTACATCTAAAACACGTATTTACAATACATTTGGGTGAATACAAAAAATAGAAAAAAAATTTGGGAAAAAATTGGGTAAAAAATGGTGATAATTCCGCTAAATATCGTTTAAAGTCATTTGTATTGAACTAATCATACTTTTTATATTTTTATCGTTAAGTTCACATTATTTTACATCTAAAACACGTCTTTACAATACATTTGGGTGAATATAAAAGGTCGTAAAAAAATTTTGAAATACAGGTGATGAATCCGCTAAATATCGTCTTAAGTCATTTCTATTAAACTAATCATACTTATTATATTTTTAACGTTAAGTTCACATTATTTTACATCTAAAACACGTCTTTACAATACATTTGGGTGAATATAAAAGGTCGTAAAAAAATTTTGAAATACAGGTGATGAATCCGCTAAATATCGTCTTAAGTCATTTCTATTAAACTAATCATACTTTTTATATTTTTAACGTTAAGTTCACATTATTTTACATCTAAAACACGTATTTACAATACATTTGGGTGAATACAAAAAATAGAAAAAAAATTTGGGAAAAAAATGGTGATAATTCCGCTAAATATCGTTTAAAGTCATTTGTATTGAACTAATCATACTTTTTATATTTTTATCGTTAAGTTCACATTATTTTACATCTAAAACACGTATTTACAATACATTTGGGTGAATACAAAAAATAGAAAAAAAATTTGGGAAAAAATTGGGTAAAAAATGGTGATAATTCCGCTAAATATCGTTTAAAGTCATTTGTATTGAACTAATCATACTTTTTATATTTTTATCGTTAAGTTCACATTATTTTACATCTAAAACACGTCTTTACAATACATTTGGGTGAATATAAAAGGTCGTAAAAAAATTTTGAAATACAGGTGATGAATCCGCTAAATATCGTCTTAAGTCATTTCTATTAAACTAATCATACTTTTTATATTTTTATCGTTAAGTTCACATTATTTTACATCTAAAACACGTATTTACAATACATTTGGGTGAATACAAAAAATAGAAAAAAAATTTGGGAAAAAAATGGTGATAATTCCGCTAAATATCGTTTAAAGTCATTTGTATTGAACTAATCATACTTTTTATATTTTTATCGTTAAGTTCACATTATTTTACATCTAAAACACGTATTTACAATACATTTGGGTGAATACAAAAAATAGAAAAAAAATTTGGGAAAAAATTGGGTAAAAAATGGTGATAATTCCGCTAAATATCGTTTAAAGTCATTTGTATTGAACTAATCATACTTTTTATATTTTTATCGTTAAGTTCACATTATTTTACATCTAAAACACGTATTTACAATACATTTGGGTGAATACAAAAAATAGAAAAAAAATTTGGGAAAAAATTGGGTAAAAAATGGTGATAATTCCGCTAAATATCGTTTAAAGTCATTTGTATTGAACTAATCATACTTTTTATATTTTTATCGTTAAGTTCACATTATTTTACATCTAAAACACGTCTTTACAATACATTTGGGTGAATATAAAAGGTCGTAAAAAAATTTTGAAATACAGGTGATGAATCCGCTAAATATCGTCTTAAGTCATTTCTATTAAACTAATCATACTTATTATATTTTTAACGTTAAGTTCACATTATTTTACATCTAAAACACGTCTTTACAATACATTTGGGTGAATATAAAAGGTCGTAAAAAAATTTTGAAATACAGGTGATGAATCCGCTAAATATCGTCTTAAGTCATTTCTATTAAACTAATCATACTTTTTATATTTTTAACGTTAAGTTCACATTATTTTACATCTAAAACACGTATTTACAATACATTTGGGTGAATACAAAAAATAGAAAAAAAATTTGGGAAAAAAATGGTGATAATTCCGCTAAATATCGTTTAAAGTCATTTGTATTGAACTAATCATACTTTTTATATTTTTATCGTTAAGTTCACATTATTTTACATCTAAAACACGTATTTACAATACATTTGGGTGAATACAAAAAATAGAAAAAAAATTTGGGAAAAAATTGGGTAAAAAATGGTGATAATTCCGCTAAATATCGTTTAAAGTCATTTGTATTGAACTAATCATACTTTTTATATTTTTATCGTTAAGTTCACATTATTTTACATCTAAAACACGTCTTTACAATACATTTGGGTGAATATAAAAGGTCGTAAAAAAATTTTGAAATACAGGTGATGAATCCGCTAAATATCGTCTTAAGTCATTTCTATTAAACTAATCATACTTTTTATATTTTTATCGTTAAGTTCACATTATTTTACATCTAAAACACGTATTTACAATACATTTGGGTGAATACAAAAAATAGAAAAAAAATTTGGGAAAAAAATGGTGATAATTCCGCTAAATATCGTTTAAAGTCATTTGTATTGAACTAATCATACTTTTTATATTTTTATCGTTAAGTTCACATTATTTTACATCTAAAACACGTATTTACAATACATTTGGGTGAATACAAAAAATAGAAAAAAAATTTGGGAAAAAATTGGGTAAAAAATGGTGATAATTCCGCTAAATATCGTTTAAAGTCATTTGTATTGAACTAATCATACTTTTTATATTTTTATCGTTAAGTTCACTTTATTTTACATCTAAAACACGTCTTTACAATACATTTGGGTGAATATAAAAGGTCGTAAAAAAATTTTGAAATACAGGTGATGAATCCGCTAAATATCGTCTTAAGTCATTTCTATTACACTAATCATACTTTTAATATTTTTATCGTTAAGTTCACATTATTTTACATCTAAAACACGTATTTACAATACATTTGGGTGAATACAAAAAATAGAAAAAAAATTATGGAAAAAATTTGGTAAAAAATGGTGATAATTTCGCTAAATATCGATTAAAGTCATTTGTATTGAACTAATCATACTTTTTATATTTTTATCGTTAAGTTCACTTTATTTTACATCAATAACACGTCTTTACAATACATTTGGGTGAATATAAAAGGTCGTAAAAAAATTTTGAAATACAGGCGATGAATCCGCTAAATATCGTCTTAAGTCATTTCTATTAAACTAATCATACTTTTTATATTTTTAACGTTAAGTTCACATTATTTTACATCTAAAACACGTATTTACAATACATTTGGGTGAATACAAAAAATAGAAAAAAAATTTGGGAAAAAAATGGTGATAATTCCGCTAAATATCGTTTAAAGTCATTTGTATTGAACTAATCATACTTTTTATATTTTTATCGTTAAGTTCACATTATTTTACATCTAAAACACGTATTTACAATACATTTGGGTGAATACAAAAAATAGAAAAAAAATTTGGGAAAAAATTGGGTAAAAAATGGTGATAATTCCGCTAAATATCGTTTAAAGTCATTTGTATTGAACTAATCATACTTTTTATATTTTTATCGTTAAGTTCACATTATTTTACATCTAAAACACGTCTTTACAATACATTTGGGTGAATATAAAAGGTCGTAAAAAAATTTTGAAATACAGGTGATGAATCCGCTAAATATCGTCTTAAGTCATTTCTATTAAACTAATCATACTTTTTATATTTTTATCGTTAAGTTCACATTATTTTACATCTAAAACACGTATTTACAATACATTTGGGTGAATACAAAAAATAGAAAAAAAATTTGGGAAAAAAATGGTGATAATTCCGCTAAATATCGTTTAAAGTCATTTGTATTGAACTAATCATACTTTTTATATTTTTATCGTTAAGTTCACATTATTTTACATCTAAAACACGTATTTACAATACATTTGGGTGAATACAAAAAATAGAAAAAAAATTTGGGAAAAAATTGGGTAAAAAATGGTGATAATTCCGCTAAATATCGTTTAAAGTCATTTGTATTGAACTAATCATACTTTTTATATTTTTATCGTTAAGTTCACATTATTTTACATCTAAAACACGTCTTTACAATACATTTGGGTGAATATAAAAGGTCGTAAAAAAATTTTGAAATACAGGTGATGAATCCGCTAAATATCGTCTTAAGTCATTTCTATTACACTAATCATACTTTTTATATTTTTATCGTTAAGTTCACATTATTTTACATCTAAAACACGTATTTACAATACATTTGGGTGAATACAAAAAATAGAAAAAAAATTAGGGAAAAAATTTGTTAAAAAATGGTGATAATTTCGCTAAATATCGATTAAAGTCATTTGTATTGAACTAATCATACTTTTTATATTTTTATCGTTAAGTTCACTTTATTTTACATCAATAACACGTCTTTACAATACATTTGGGTGAATATAAAAGGTCGTAAAAAAATTTTGAAATACAGGCGATGAATCCGCTAAATATCGTCTTAAGTCATTTCTATTAAACTAATCATACTTTTTATATTTTTAACGTTAAGTTCACATTATTTTACATCTAAAACACGTATTTACAATACATTTGGGTGAATACAAAAAATAGAAAAAAAATTTGGGAAAAAAATGGTGATAATTCCGCTAAATATCGTTTAAAGTCATTTGTATTGAACTAATCATACTTTTTATATTTTTATCGTTAAGTTCACATTATTTTACATCTAAAACACGTATTTACAATACATTTGGGTGAATACAAAAAATAGAAAAAAAATTTGGGAAAAAATTGGGTAATAAATGGTGATAATTCCGCTAAATATCGTTTAAAGTCATTTCTATTAAACTAATCATACTTTTTATAATTTTATCGTTAAGTTCACATAAATTTACATCTAAAACACGTCTTTACAATACATTTGGGTGAATATAAAAGGTCGTAAAAAAATTTTGAAATACAGGTGATGAATCCGCTAAATATCGTCTTAAGTCATTTCTATTAAACTAATCATACTTTTTATATTTTTAACGTTAAGTTCACATTATTTTACATCTAAAACACGTATTTACAATAAATTTGGGTGAATACAAAAAATAGAAAAAAAATTTGGGAAAAAAATGGTGATAATTCCGCTAAATATCGTTTAAAGTCATTTGTATTGAACTAATCATACTTTTTATATTTTTATCGTTAAGTTCACATTATTTTACATCTAAAACACGTATTTACAATACATTTGGGTGAATACAAAAAATAGAAAAAAAATTTGGGAAAAAATTGGGTAAAAAATGGTGATAATTCCGCTAAATATCGTTTAAAGTCATTTGTATTGAACTAATCATACTTTTTATATTTTTATCGTTAAGTTCACATTATTTTACATCTAAAACACGTCTTTACAATACATTTGGGTGAATATAAAAGGTCGTAAAAAAATTTTGAAATACAGGTGATGAATCCGCTAAATATCGTCTTAAGTCATTTCTATTACACTAATCATACTTTTAATATTTTTATCGTTAAGTTCACATTATTTTACATCTAAAACACGTATTTACAATACATTTGGGTGAATACAAAAAATAGAAAAAAAATTATGGAAAAAATTTGGTAAAAAATGGTGATAATTTCGCTAAATATCGATTAAAGTCATTTGTATTGAACTAATCATACTTTTTATATTTTTATCGTTAAGTTCACTTTATTTTACATCAATAACACGTCTTTACAATACATTTGGGTGAATATAAAAGGTCGTAAAAAAATTTTGAAATACAGGCGATGAATCCGCTAAATATCGTCTTAAGTCATTTCTATTAAACTAATCATACTTTTTATATTTTTAACGTTAAGTTCACATTATTTTACATCTAAAACACGTATTTACAATACATTTGGGTGAATACAAAAAATAGAAAAAAAATTTGGGAAAAAAATGGTGATAATTCCGCTAAATATCGTTTAAAGTCATTTGTATTGAACTAATCATACTTTTTATATTTTTATCGTTAAGTTCACATTATTTTACATCTAAAACACGTATTTACAATACATTTGGGTGAATACAAAAAATAGAAAAAAAATTTGGGAAAAAATTGGGTAAAAAATGGTGATAATTCCGCTAAATATCGTTTAAAGTCATTTCTATTAAACTAATCATACTTTTTATATTTTTATCGTTAAGTTCACATAAATTTACATCTAAAACACGTCTTTACAATACATTTGGGTGAATATAAAAGGACGTAAAAAAATTTTGAAATACAGTTGATGAATCCGCTAAATATCGTCTTAAGTCATTTCTATTAAACTAATCATACTTTTTATATTTTTAACGTTAAGTTCACATTATTTTACATCTAAAACACGTATTTACAATACATTTGGGTGAATACAAAAAATAGAAAAAAAATTTGGGAAAAAAATGGTGATAATTCCGCTAAATATCGTTTAAAGTCATTTGTATTGAACTAATCATACTTTTTATATTTTTATCGTTAAGTTCACATTATTTTACATCTAAAACACGTATTTACAATACATTTGGGTGAATACAAAAAATAGAAAAAAAATTTGGGAAAAAATTGGGTAAAAAATGGTGATAATTCCGCTAAATATCGTTTAAAGTCATTTCTATTAAACTAATCATACTTTTTATATTTTTATCGTTAAGTTCACATAAATTTACATCTAAAACACGTCTTTACAATACATTTGGGTGAATATAAAAGGTCGTAAAAAAATTTTGAAATACAGGTGATGAATCCGCTAAATATCGTCTTAAGTCATTTCTATTAAACTAATCATACTTTTTATATTTTTAACGTTAAGTTCACATTATTTTACATCTAAAACACGTATTTACAATACATTTGGGTGAATACAAAAAATAGAAAAAAAATTTGGGAAAAAAATGGTGATAATTCCGCTAAATATCGTTTAAAGTCATTTGTATTGAACTAATCATACTTTTTATATTTTTATCGTTAAGTTCACATTATTTTACATCTAAAACACGTATTTACAATACATTTGGGTGAATACAAAAAATAGAAAAAAAATTTGGGAAAAAATTGGGTAATAAATGGTGATAATTCCGCTAAATATCGTTTAAAGTCATTTCTATTAAACTAATCATACTTTTTATATTTTTATCGTTAAGTTCACATAAATTTACATCTAAAACACGTCTTTACAATACATTTGGGTGAATATAAAAGGTCGTAAAAAAATTTTGAAATACAGGTGATGAATCCGCTAAATATCGTCTTAAGTCATTTCTATTAAACTAATCATACTTTTTATATTTTTAACGTTAAGTTCACATTATTTTACATCTAAAACACGTATTTACAATACATTTGGGTGAATACAAAAAATAGAAAAAAAATTTGGGAAAAAAATGGTGATAATTCCGCTAAATATCGTTTAAAGTCATTTGTATTGAACTAATCATACTTTTTATATTTTTATCGTTAAGTTCACATTATTTTACATCTAAAACACGTATTTACAATACATTTGGGTGAATACAAAAAATAGAAAAAAAATTTGGGAAAAAATTGGGTAAAAAATGGTGATAATTCCGCTAAATATCGTTTAAAGTCATTTGTATTGAACTAATCATACTTTTTATATTTTTATCGTTAAGTTCACATTTTTTTACATCTAAAACACGTCTTTACAATACATTTGGGTGAATATAAAAGGTCGTAAAAAAATTTTGAAATACAGGTGATGAATCCGCTAAATATCGTCTTAAGTCATTTCTATTACACTAATCATACTTTTTATATTTTTATCGTTAAGTTCACATTATTTTACATCTAAAACACGTATTTACAATACATTTGGGTGAATACAAAAAATAGAAAAAAAATTAGGGAAAAAATTTGGTAAAAAATGGTGATAATTTCGCTAAATATCGATTAAAGTCATTTGTATTGAACTAATCATACTTTTTATATTTTTATCGTTAAGTTCACTTTATTTTACATCAATAACACGTCTTTACAATACATTTGGGTGAATATAAAAGGTCGTAAAAAAATTTTGAAATACAGGCGATGAATCCGCTAAATATCGTCTTAAGTCATTTCTATTAAACTAATCATACTTTTTATATTTTTAACGTTAAGTTCACATTATTTTACATCTAAAACACGTATTTACAATACATTTGGGTGAATACAAAAAATAGAAAAAAAATTTGGGAAAAAAATGGTGATAATTCCGCTAAATATCGTTTAAAGTCATTTGTATTGAACTAATCATACTTTTTATATTTTTATCGTTAAGTTCACATTATTTTACATCTAAAACACGTATTTACAATACATTTGGGTGAATACAAAAAATAGAAAAAAAATTTGGGAAAAAATTGGGTAAAAAATGGTGATAATTCCGCTAAATATCGTTTAAAGTCATTTCTATTAAACTAATCATACTTTTTATATTTTTATCGTTAAGTTCACATAAATTTACATCTAAAACACGTCTTTACAATACATTTGGGTGAATATAAAAGGTCGTAAAAAAATTTTGAAATACAGGTGATGAATCCGCTAAATATCGTCTTAAGTCATTTCTATTAAACTAATCATACTTTTTATATTTTTAACGTTAAGTTCACATTATTTTACATCTAAAACACGTATTTACAATACATTTGGGTGAATACAAAAAATAGAAAAAAAATTTGGGAAAAAAATGGTGATAATTCCGCTAAATATCGTTTAAAGTCATTTGTATTGAACTAATCATACTTTTTATATTTTTATCGTTAAGTTCACATTATTTTACATCTAAAACACGTATTTACAATACATTTGGGTGAATACAAAAAATAGAAAAAAAATTTGGGAAAAAATTGGGTAATAAATGGTGATAATTCCGCTAAATATCGTTTAAAGTCATTTCTATTAAACTAATCATACTTTTTATATTTTTATCGTTAAGTTCACATAAATTTACATCTAAAACACGTCTTTACAATACATTTGGGTGAATATAAAAGGTCGTAAAAAAATTTTGAAATACAGGTGATGAATCCGCTAAATATCGTCTTAAGTCATTTCTATTAAACTAATCATACTTTTTATATTTTTAACGTTAAGTTCACATTATTTTACATCTAAAACACGTATTTACAATACATTTGGGTGAATACAAAAAATAGAAAAAAAATTTGGGAAAAAAATGGTGATAATTCCGCTAAATATCGTTTAAAGTCATTTGTATTGAACTAATCATACTTTTTATATTTTTATCGTTAAGTTCACATTATTTTACATCTAAAACACGTATTTACAATACATTTGGGTGAATACAAAAAATAGAAAAAAAATTTGGGAAAAAATTGGGTAAAAAATGGTGATAATTCCGCTAAATATCGTTTAAAGTCATTTGTATTGAACTAATCATACTTTTTATATTTTTATCGTTAAGTTCACATTATTTTACATCTAAAACACGTCTTTACAATACATTTGGGTGAATATAAAAGGTCGTAAAAAAATTTTGAAATACAGGTGATGAATCCGCTAAATATCGTCTTAAGTCATTTCTATTACACTAATCATACTTTTTATATTTTTATCGTTAAGTTCACATTATTTTACATCTAAAACACGTATTTACAATACATTTGGGTGAATACAAAAAATAGAAAAAAAATTAGGGAAAAAATTTGGTAAAAAATGGTGATAATTTCGCTAAATATCGATTAAAGTCATTTGTATTGAACTAATCATACTTTTTATATTTTTATCGTTAAGTTCACATAAATTTACATCTAAAACACGTCTTTACAATACATTTGGGTGAATATAAAAGGTCGTAAAAAAATTTTGAAATACAGGTGATGAATCCGCTAAATATCGTCTTAAGTCATTTCTATTAAACTAATCATACTTTTTATATTTTTAACGTTAAGTTCACATTATTTTACATCTAAAACACGTATTTACAATACATTTGGGTGAATACAAAAAATAGAAAAAAAATTTGGGAAAAAAATGGTGATAATTCCGCTAAATATCGTTTAAAGTCATTTGTATTGAACTAATCATACTTTTTATATTTTTATCGTTAAGTTCACATTATTTTACATCTAAAACACGTATTTACAATACATTTGGGTGAATACAAAAAATAGAAAAAAAATTTGGGAAAAAATTGGGTAAAAAATGGTGATAATTCCGCTAAATATCGTTTAAAGTCATTTCTATTAAACTAATCATACTTTTTATATTTTTATCGTTAAGTTCACATAAATTTACATCTAAAACACATCTTTACAATACATTTGGGTGAATATAAAAGGTCGTAAAAAAATTTTGAAATACAGGTGATGAATCCGCTAAATATCGTCTTAAGTCATTTCTATTAAACTAATCATACTTTTTATATTTTTAACGTTAAGTTCACATTATTTTACATCTAAAACACGTATTTACAATACATTTGGGTGAATACAAAAAATAGAAAAAAAATTTGGGAAAAAAATGGTGATAATTCCGCTAAATATCGTTTAAAGTCATTTGTATTGAACTAATCATACTTTTTATATTTTTATCGTTAAGTTCACATTATTTTACATCTAAAACACGTCTTTACAGTACATTTGGGTGAATATAAAAGGTCGTAAAAAAATTTTGAAATACAGGTGATGAATCCGCTAAATATCGTCTTAAGTCATTTCTATTAAACTATTCATACTTTTTATATTTTTATCGTTAAGTTCACATTATTTTACATCTAAAATACGTATTTACAATACATTTGGGTGAATACAAAAAATAGAAAAAAAATTTGGGAAAAAAATGGTGATAATTCCGCTAAATATCGTTTAAAGTCATTTGTATTGAACTAATCATACTTTTATATTTTTATCGTTAAGTTCACATTATTTTATCTCTAAAACACGTATTTACAATACATTTGGGTGAATACAAAAAATAGAAAAAAAATTTGGGAAAAAATTTGGTAAAAAATGGTGATAATTTCGCTAAATATCGATTAAAGTCATTTGTATTGAACTAATCATACTTTTTATATTTTTATCGTTAAGTTCACTTTATTTTACATCAATAACACGTCTTTACAATACATTTGGGTGAATATAAAAGGTCGTAAAAAAATTTTGAAATACAGGCGATGAATCCGCTAAATATCGTCTTAAGTCATTTCTATTAAACTAATCATATTTTTTATATTTTTAACGTTAAGTTCACATTATTTTACATCTAAAACACGTATTTACAATACATTTGGGTGAATACAAAAAATAGAAAAAAAATTTGGGAAAAAAATGGTGATAATTCCGCTAAATATCGTTTAAAGTCATTTGTATTGAACTAATCATACTTTTTATATTTTTATCGTTAAGTTCACATTATTTTACATCTAAAACACGTATTTACAATACATTTGGGTGAATACAAAAAATAGAAAAAAAATTTGGGAAAAAATTGGGTAAAAAATGGTGATAATTCCGCTAAATATCGTTTAAAGTCATTTCTATTAAACTAATCATACTTTTTATATTTTTATCGTTAAGTTCACATAAATTTACATCTAAAACACGTCTTTACAATACATTTGGGTGAATATAAAAGGTCGTAAAAAAATTTTGAAATACAGGTGATGAATCCGCTAAATATCGTCTTAAGTCATTTCTATTAAACTAATCATACTTTTTATATTTTTAACGTTAAGTTCACATTATTTTACATCTAAAACACGTATTTACAATACATTTGGGTGAATACAAAAAATAGAAAAAAAATTTGGGAAAAAAATGGTGATAATTCCGCTAAATATCGTTTAAAGTCATTTGTATTGAACTAATCATACTTTTTATATTTTTATCGTTAAGTTCACATTATTTTACATCTAAAACACGTATTTACAATACATTTGGGTGAATACAAAAAATAGAAAAAAAATTTGGGAAAAAATTGGGTAAAAAATGGTGATAATTCCGCTAAATATCGTTTAAAGTCATTTCTATTAAACTAATCATACTTTTTATATTTTTATCGTTAAGTTCACATAAATTTACATCTAAAACACGTCTTTACAATACATTTGGGTGAATATAAAAGGTCGTAAAAAAATTTTGAAATACAGGTGATGAATCCGCTAAATATCGTCTTAAGTCATTTCTATTAAACTAATCATACTTTTTATATTTTTAACGTTAAGTTCACATTATTTTACATCTAAAACACGTATTTACAATACATTTGGGTGAATACAAAAAATAGAAAAAAAATTTGGGAAAAAAATGGTGATAATTCCGCTAAATATCGTTTAAAGTCATTTGTATTGAACTAATCATACTTTTTATATTTTTATCGTTAAGTTCACATTATTTTACATCTAAAACACGTATTTACAATACATTTGGGTGAATACAAAAAATAGAAAAAAAATTTGGGAAAAAAATGGTGATAATTCCGCTAAATATCGTTTAAAGTCATTTGTATTGAACTAATCATACTTTTTATATTTTTATCGTTAAGTTCACATTATTTCACATCTAAAACACGTATTTACAATACATTTGGGTGAATACAAAAAATAGAAAAAAAATTTGGGAAAAAATTGGGTAAAAAATGGTGATAATTCCGCTAAATATCGTTTAAAGTCATTTGTATTGAACTAATCATACTTTTTATATTTTTATCGTTAAGTTCACATTATTTTACATCTAAAACACGTCTTTACAATACATTTGGGTGAATATAAAAGGTCGTAAAAAAATTTTGAAATACAGGTGATGAATCCGCTAAATATCGTCTTAAGTCATTTCTATTAAACTAATCATACTTTTTATATTTTTATCGTTAAGTTCACATTATTTTACATCTAAAACACGTATTTACAATACATTTGGGTGAATACAAAAAATAGAAAAAAAATTAGGGAAAAAATTTGGTAAAAAATGGTGATAATTTCGCTAAATATCGATTAAAGTCATTTGTATTGAACTAATCATACTTTTTATATTTTTATCGTTAAGTTCACTTTATTTTACATCAATAACACGTCTTTACAATACATTTGGGTGAATATAAAAGGTCGTAAAAAAATTTTGAAATACAGGTGATGAATCCGCTAAATATCGTCTTAAGTCATTTCTATTAAACTAATCATACTTTTTATATTTTTAACGTTAAGTTCACATTATTTTACATCTAAAACACGTATTTACAATACATTTGGGTGAATACAATAAATAGAAAAAAAATTTGGGAAAAAATTGGGTAAAAAATGGTGATAATTCCGCTAAATATCGTTTAAAGTCATTTCTATTAAACTAATCATACTTTTTATATTTTTATCGTTAAGTTCACATAAATTTACATCTAAAACACGTCTTTACAATACATTTGGGTGAATATAAAAGGTCGTAAAAAAATTTTGAAATACAGGTGATGAATCCGCTAAATATCGTCTTAAGTCATTTCTATTAAACTAATCATACTTTTTATATTTTTAACGTTAAGTTCACATTATTTTACATCTAAAACACGTATTTACAATACATTTGGGTGAATACTAAAAATAGAAAAAAAATTTGGGAAAAAAATGGTGATAATTCCGCTAAATATCGTTTAAAGTCATTTGTATTGAACTAATCATACTTTTTATATTTTTATCGTTAAGTTCACATTATTTTACATCTAAAACACGTATTTACAATACATTTGGGTGAATACAAAAAATAGAAAAAAAATTTGGGAAAAAATTGGGTAAAAAATGGTGATAATTCCGCTAAATATCGTTTAAAGTCATTTCTATTAAACTAATCATACTTTTTATATTTTTATCGTTAAGTTCACATAAATTTACATCTAAAACACGTCTTTACAATACATTTGGGTGAATATAAAAGGTCGTAAAAAAATTTTGAAATACAGGTGATGAATCCGCTAAATATCGTCTTAAGTCATTTCTATTAAACTAATCATACTTTTTATATTTTTAACGTGAAGTTCACATTATTTTACATCTAAAACACGTATTTACAATACATTTGGGTGAATACAAAAAATAGAAAAAAAATTTGGGAAAAAAATGGTGATAATTCCGCTAAATATCGTTTAAAGTCATTTGTATTGAACTAATCATACTTTTTATATTTTTATCGTTAAGTTCACATTATTTCACATCTAAAACACGTATTTACAATACATTTGGGTGAATACAAAAAATAGAAAAAAAATTTGGGAAAAAATTGGGTAAAAAATGGTGATAATTCCGCTAAATATCGTTTAAAGTCATTTGTATTGAACTAATCATACTTTTTATATTTTTATCGTTAAGTTCACATTATTTTACATCTAAAACACGTCTTTACAATACATTTGGGTGAATATAAAAGGTCGTAAAAAAATTTTGAAATACAGGTGATGAATCCGCTAAATATCGTCTTAAGTCATTTCTATTAAACTAATCATACTTTTTATATTTTTATCGTTAAGTTCACATTATTTTACATCTAAAACACGTATTTACAATACATTTGGGTGAATACAAAAAATAGAAAAAAAATTAGGGAAAAAATTTGGTAAAAAATGGTGATAATTTCGCTAAATATCGATTAAAGTCATTTGTATTGAACTAATCATACTTTTTATATTTTTATCGTTAAGTTCACTTTATTTTACATCAATAACACGTCTTTACAATACATTTGGGTGAATATAAAAGGTCGTAAAAAAATTTTGAAATACAGGTGATGAATCCGCTAAATATCGTCTTAAGTCATTTCTATTAAACTAATCATACTTTTTATATTTTTAACGTTAAGTTCACATTATTTTACATCTAAAACACGTATTTACAATACATTTGGGTGAATACAATAAATAGAAAAAAAATTTGGGAAAAAATTGGGTAAAAAATGGTGATAATTCCGCTAAATATCGTTTAAAGTCATTTCTATTAAACTAATCATACTTTTTATATTTTTATCGTTAAGTTCACATAAATTTACATCTAAAACACGTCTTTACAATACATTTGGGTGAATATAAAAGGTCGTAAAAAAATTTTGAAATACAGGTGATGAATCCGCTAAATATCGTCTTAAGTCATTTCTATTAAACTAATCATACTTTTTATATTTTTAACGTTAAGTTCACATTATTTTACATCTTAAACACGTATTTACAATACATTTGGGTGAATACAAAAAATAGAAAAAAAATTTGGGAAAAAATTGGGTAAAAAATGGTGATAATTCCGCTAAATATCGATTAAAGTCATTTGTATTGAACTAATCATACTTTTTATATTTTTATCGTTAAGTTCACTTTATTTTACATCAATAACACGTCTTTACAATACATTTGGGTGAATATAAAAGGTCGTAAAAAAATTTTGAAATACAGGCGATGAATCCGCTAAATATCGTCTTAAGTCATTTCTATTAAACTAATCATACTTTTTATATTTTTATCGTTAAGTTCACATTATTTTACATCTAAAACACGTATTTACAATACATTTGGGTGAATACAAAAAATAGAAAAAAAATTTGGGAAAAAAATGGTGATAATTCCGCTAAATATCGTTTAAAGTCATTTGTATTGAACTAATCATACTTTTTATATTTTTATCGTTAAGTTCACATTATTTCACATCTAAAACACGTATTTACAATACATTTGGGTGAATACAAAAAATAGAAAAAAAATTTGGGAAAAAAATGGTGATAATTCCGCTAAATATCGTTTAAAGTCATTTGTATTGAACTAATCATACTTTTTATATTTTTATCGTTAAGTTCACATTATTTTACATCTAAAACACGTATTTACAATACATTTGGGTGAATACAAAAAATAGAAAAAAAATTTGGGAAAAAATTGGGTAAAAAATGGTGATAATTCCGCTAAATATCGTTTAAAGTCATTTCTATTAAACTAATCATACTTTTTATATTTTTATCGTTAAGTTCACATAAATTTACATCTAAAACACGTCTTTACAATACATTTGGGTGAATATAAAAGGTCGTAAAAAAATTTTGAAATACAGGTGATGAATCCGCTAAATATCGTCTTAAGTCATTTCTATTAAACTAATCATACTTTTTATATTTTTAACGTTAAGTTCACATTATTTTACATCTAAAACACGTATTTACAATACATTTGGGTGAATACAAAAAATAGAAAAAAAATTTGGGAAAAAAATGGTGATAATTCCGCTAAATATCGTTTAAAGTCATTTGTATTGAACTAATCATACTTTTTATATTTTTATCGTTAAGTTCACATTATTTTACATCTAAAACACGTATTTACAATACATTTGGGTGAATACAAAAAATAGAAAAAAAATTTGGGAAAAAATTGGGTAAAAAATGGTGATAATTCCGCTAAATATCGTTTAAAGTCATTTGTATTGAACTAATCATACTTTTTATATTTTTATCGTTAAGTTCACATTATTTTACATCTAAAACACGTATTTACAATACATTTGGGTGAATACAAAAAATAGAAAAAAAATTTGGGAAAAAATTGGGTAAAAAATGGTGATAATTCCGCTAAATATCGTTTAAAGTCATTTGTATTGAACTAATCATACTTTTTATATTTTTATCGTTAAGTTCACATTATTTTACATCTAAAACACGTCTTTACAATACATTTGGGTGAATATAAAAGGTCGTAAAAAAATTTTGAAATACAGGTGATGAATCCGCTAAATATCGTCTTAAGTCATTTCTATTAAACTAATCATACTTATTATATTTTTAACGTTAAGTTCACATTATTTTACATCTAAAACACGTCTTTACAATACATTTGGGTGAATATAAAAGGTCGTAAAAAAATTTTGAAATACAGGTGATGAATCCGCTAAATATCGTCTTAAGTCATTTCTATTAAACTAATCATACTTTTTATATTTTTAACGTTAAGTTCACATTATTTTACATCTAAAACACGTATTTACAATACATTTGGGTGAATACAAAAAATAGAAAAAAAATTTGGGAAAAAAATGGTGATAATTCCGCTAAATATCGTTTAAAGTCATTTGTATTGAACTAATCATACTTTTTATATTTTTATCGTTAAGTTCACATTATTTTACATCTAAAACACGTATTTACAATACATTTGGGTGAATACAAAAAATAGAAAAAAAATTTGGGAAAAAAATGGTGATAATTCCGCTAAATATCGTTTAAAGTCATTTGTATTGAACTAATCATACTTTTTATATTTTTATCGTTAAGTTCACATTATTTCACATCTAAAACACGTATTTACAATACATTTGGGTGAATACAAAAAATAGAAAAAAAATTTGGGAAAAAATTGGGTAAAAAATGGTGATAATTCCGCTAAATATCGTTTAAAGTCATTTGTATTGAACTAATCATACTTTTTATATTTTTATCGTTAAGTTCACATTATTTTACATCTAAAACACGTCTTTACAATACATTTGGGTGAATATAAAAGGTCGTAAAAAAATTTTGAAATACAGGTGATGAATCCGCTAAATATCGTCTTAAGTCATTTCTATTAAACTAATCATACTTTTTATATTTTTATCGTTAAGTTCACATTATTTTACATCTAAAACACGTATTTACAATACATTTGGGTGAATACAAAAAATAGAAAAAAAATTAGGGAAAAAATTTGGTAAAAAATGGTGATAATTTCGCTAAATATCGATTAAAGTCATTTGTATTGAACTAATCATACTTTTTATATTTTTATCGTTAAGTTCACTTTATTTTACATCAATAACACGTCTTTACAATACATTTGGGTGAATATAAAAGGTCGTAAAAAAATTTTGAAATACAGGTGATGAATCCGCTAAATATCGTCTTAAGTCATTTCTATTAAACTAATCATACTTTTTATATTTTTAACGTTAAGTTCACATTATTTTACATCTAAAACACGTATTTACAATACATTTGGGTGAATACAATAAATAGAAAAAAAATTTGGGAAAAAATTGGGTAAAAAATGGTGATAATTCCGCTAAATATCGTTTAAAGTCATTTCTATTAAACTAATCATACTTTTTATATTTTTATCGTTAAGTTCACATAAATTTACATCTAAAACACGTCTTTACAATACATTTGGGTGAATATAAAAGGTCGTAAAAAAATTTTGAAATACAGGTGATGAATCCGCTAAATATCGTCTTAAGTCATTTCTATTAAACTAATCATACTTTTTATATTTTTAACGTTAAGTTCACATTATTTTACATCTAAAACACGTATTTACAATACATTTGGGTGAATACTAAAAATAGAAAAAAAATTTGGGAAAAAAATGGTGATAATTCCGCTAAATATCGTTTAAAGTCATTTGTATTGAACTAATCATACTTTTTATATTTTTATCGTTAAGTTCACATTATTTTACATCTAAAACACGTATTTACAATACATTTGGGTGAATACAAAAAATAGAAAAAAAATTTGGGAAAAAATTGGGTAAAAAATGGTGATAATTCCGCTAAATATCGTTTAAAGTCATTTCTATTAAACTAATCATACTTTTTATATTTTTATCGTTAAGTTCACATAAATTTACATCTAAAACACGTCTTTACAATACATTTGGGTGAATATAAAAGGTCGTAAAAAAATTTTGAAATACAGGTGATGAATCCGCTAAATATCGTCTTAAGTCATTTCTATTAAACTAATCATACTTTTTATATTTTTAACGTGAAGTTCACATTATTTTACATCTAAAACACGTATTTACAATACATTTGGGTGAATACAAAAAATAGAAAAAAAATTTGGGAAAAAAATGGTGATAATTCCGCTAAATATCGTTTAAAGTCATTTGTATTGAACTAATCATACTTTTTATATTTTTATCGTTAAGTTCACATTATTTCACATCTAAAACACGTATTTACAATACATTTGGGTGAATACAAAAAATAGAAAAAAAATTTGGGAAAAAATTGGGTAAAAAATGGTGATAATTCCGCTAAATATCGTTTAAAGTCATTTGTATTGAACTAATCATACTTTTTATATTTTTATCGTTAAGTTCACATTATTTTACATCTAAAACACGTCTTTACAATACATTTGGGTGAATATAAAAGGTCGTAAAAAAATTTTGAAATACAGGTGATGAATCCGCTAAATATCGTCTTAAGTCATTTCTATTAAACTAATCATACTTTTTATATTTTTATCGTTAAGTTCACATTATTTTACATCTAAAACACGTATTTACAATACATTTGGGTGAATACAAAAAATAGAAAAAAAATTAGGGAAAAAATTTGGTAAAAAATGGTGATAATTTCGCTAAATATCGATTAAAGTCATTTGTATTGAACTAATCATACTTTTTATATTTTTATCGTTAAGTTCACTTTATTTTACATCAATAACACGTCTTTACAATACATTTGGGTGAATATAAAAGGTCGTAAAAAAATTTTGAAATACAGGTGATGAATCCGCTAAATATCGTCTTAAGTCATTTCTATTAAACTAATCATACTTTTTATATTTTTAACGTTAAGTTCACATTATTTTACATCTAAAACACGTATTTACAATACATTTGGGTGAATACAATAAATAGAAAAAAAATTTGGGAAAAAATTGGGTAAAAAATGGTGATAATTCCGCTAAATATCGTTTAAAGTCATTTCTATTAAACTAATCATACTTTTTATATTTTTATCGTTAAGTTCACATAAATTTACATCTAAAACACGTCTTTACAATACATTTGGGTGAATATAAAAGGTCGTAAAAAAATTTTGAAATACAGGTGATGAATCCGCTAAATATCGTCTTAAGTCATTTCTATTAAACTAATCATACTTTTTATATTTTTAACGTTAAGTTCACATTATTTTACATCTTAAACACGTATTTACAATACATTTGGGTGAATACAAAAAATAGAAAAAAAATTTGGGAAAAAATTGGGTAAAAAATGGTGATAATTCCGCTAAATATCGATTAAAGTCATTTGTATTGAACTAATCATACTTTTTATATTTTTATCGTTAAGTTCACTTTATTTTACATCAATAACACGTCTTTACAATACATTTGGGTGAATATAAAAGGTCGTAAAAAAATTTTGAAATACAGGCGATGAATCCGCTAAATATCGTCTTAAGTCATTTCTATTAAACTAATCATACTTTTTATATTTTTAACGTTAAGTTCACATTATTTTACATCTAAAACACGTATTTACAATACATTTGGGTGAATACAAAAAATAGAAAAAAAATTTGGGAAAAAAATGGTGATAATTCCGCTAAATATCGTTTAAAGTC
The DNA here is from genome assembly GCF_037042655.1 of Diuraphis noxia. Classification (NCBI taxonomy): domain Eukaryota; kingdom Metazoa; phylum Arthropoda; class Insecta; order Hemiptera; family Aphididae; genus Diuraphis; species Diuraphis noxia. The sequence continues at coordinate 52,083,412 of NW_028301715.1, forward strand.
ATTTGTATTGAACTAATCATACTTTTTATATTTTTATCGTTAAGTTCACATTATTTTACATCTAAAACACGTATTTACAATACATTTGGGTGAATACAAAAAATAGAAAAAAAATTTGGGAAAAAATTGGGTAAAAAATGGTGATAATTCCGCTAAATATCGTTTAAAGTCATTTGTATTGAACTAATCATACTTTTTATATTTTTATCGTTAAGTTCACATTATTTTACATCTAAAACACGTCTTTACAATACATTTGGGTGAATATAAAAGGTCGTAAAAAAATTTTGAAATACAGGTGATGAATCCGCTAAATATCGTCTTAAGTCATTTCTATTAAACTAATCATACTTTTTATATTTTTAACGTTAAGTTCACATTATTTTACATCTAAAACACGTATTTACAATACATTTGGGTGAATACAAAAAATAGAAAAAAAATTTGGGAAAAAATTGGGTAAAAAATGGTGATAATTCCGCTAAATATCGTTTAAAGTCATTTCTATTAAACTAATCATACTTTTTATATTTTTATCGTTAAGTTCACATAAATTTACATCTAAAACACGTCTTTACAATACATTTGGGTGAATATAAAAGGTCGTAAAAAAATTTTGAAATACAGGTGATGAATCCGCTAAATATCGTCTTAAGTCATTTCTATTAAACTAATCATACTTTTTATATTTTTAACGTGAAGTTCACATTATTTTACATCTAAAACACGTATTTACAATACATTTGGGTGAATACAAAAAATAGAAAAAAAATTTGGGAAAAAAATGGTGATAATTCAGCTAAATATCGTTTAAAGTCATTTGTATTGAACTAATCATACTTTTTATATTTTTATCGTTAAGTTCACATTATTTCACATCTAAAACACGTATTTACAATACATTTGGGTGAATACAAAAAATAGAAAAAAAATTTGGGAAAAAATTGGGTAAAAAATGGTGATAATTCCGCTAAATATCGTTTAAAGTCATTTGTATTGAACTAATCATACTTTTTATATTTTTATCGTTAAGTTCACATTATTTTACATCTAAAACACGTCTTTACAATACATTTGGGTGAATATAAAAGGTCGTAAAAAAATTTTGAAATACAGGTGATGAATCCGCTAAATATCGTCTTAAGTCATTTCTATTAAACTAATCATACTTTTTATATTTTTATCGTTAAGTTCACATTATTTTACATCTAAAACACGTATTTACAATACATTTGGGTGAATACAAAAAATAGAAAAAAAATTAGGGAAAAAATTTGGTAAAAAATGGTGATAATTTCGCTAAATATCGATTAAAGTCATTTGTATTGAACTAATCATACTTTTTATATTTTTATCGTTAAGTTCACTTTATTTTACATCAATAACACGTCTTTACAATACATTTGGGTGAATATAAAAGGTCGTAAAAAAATTTTGAAATACAGGTGATGAATCCGCTAAATATCGTCTTAAGTCATTTCTATTAAACTAATCATACTTTTTATATTTTTAACGTTAAGTTCACATTATTTTACATCTAAAACACGTATTTACAATACATTTGGGTGAATACAATAAATAGAAAAAAAATTTGGGAAAAAATTGGGTAAAAAATGGTGATAATTCCGCTAAATATCGTTTAAAGTCATTTCTATTAAACTAATCATACTTTTTATATTTTTATCGTTAAGTTCACATAAATTTACATCTAAAACACGTCTTTACAATACATTTGGGTGAATATAAAAGGTCGTAAAAAAATTTTGAAATACAGGTGATGAATCCGCTAAATATCGTCTTAAGTCATTTCTATTAAACTAATCATACTTTTTATATTTTTAACGTTAAGTTCACATTATTTTACATCTTAAACACGTATTTACAATACATTTGGGTGAATACAAAAAATAGAAAAAAAATTTGGGAAAAAATTGGGTAAAAAATGGTGATAATTCCGCTAAATATCGATTAAAGTCATTTGTATTGAACTAATCATACTTTTTATATTTTTATCGTTAAGTTCACTTTATTTTACATCAATAACACGTCTTTACAATACATTTGGGTGAATATAAAAGGTCGTAAAAAAATTTTGAAATACAGGCGATGAATCCGCTAAATATCGTCTTAAGTCATTTCTATTAAACTAATCATACTTTTTATATTTTTAACGTTAAGTTCACATTATTTTACATCTAAAACACGTATTTACAATACATTTGGGTGAATACAAAAAATAGAAAAAAAATTTGGGAAAAAAATGGTGATAATTCCGCTAAATATCGTTTAAAGTCATTTGTATTGAACTAATCATACTTTTTATATTTTTATCGTTAAGTTCACATTATTTTACATCTAAAACACGTATTTACAATACATTTGGGTGAATACAAAAAATAGAAAAAAAATTTGGGAAAAAATTGGGTAAAAAATGGTGATAATTCCGCTAAATATCGTTTAAAGTCATTTGTATTGAACTAATCATACTTTTTATATTTTTATCGTTAAGTTCACATTATTTTACATCTAAAACACGTCTTTACAATACATTTGGGTGAATATAAAAGGTCGTAAAAAAATTTTGAAATACAGGTGATGAATCCGCTAAATATCGTCTTAAGTCATTTCTATTAAACTAATCATACTTTTTATATTTTTATCGTTAAGTTCACATTATTTTACATCTAAAACACGTATTTACAATACATTTGGGTGAATACAAAAAATAGAAAAAAAATTTGGGAAAAAAATGGTGATAATTCCGCTAAATATCGTTTAAAGTCATTTGTATTGAACTAATCATACTTTTTATATTTTTATCGTTAAGTTCACATTATTTTACATCTAAAACACGTATTTACAATACATTTGGGTGAATACAAAAAATAGAAAAAAAATTTGGGAAAAAATTGGGTAAAAAATGGTGATAATTCCGCTAAATATCGTTTAAAGTCATTTGTATTGAACTAATCATACTTTTTATATTTTTATCGTTAAGTTCACATTATTTTACATCTAAAACACGTCTTTACAATACATTTGGGTGAATATAAAAGGTCGTAAAAAAATTTTGAAATACAGGTGATGAATCCGCTAAATATCGTCTTAAGTCATTTCTATTACACTAATCATACTTTTTATATTTTTATCGTTAAGTTCACATTATTTTACATCTAAAACACGTATTTACAATACATTTGGGTGAATACAAAAAATAGAAAAAAAATTAGGGAAAAAATTTGGTAAAAAATGGTGATAATTTCGCTAAATATCGATTAAAGTCATTTGTATTAAACTAATCATACTTTTTATATTTTTATCGTTAAGTTCACTTTATTTTACATCAATAACACGTCTTTACAATACATTTGGGTGAATATAAAAGGTCGTAAAAAAATTTTGAAATACAGGCGATGAATCCGCTAAATATCGTCTTAAGTCATTTCTATTAAACTAATCATACTTTTTATATTTTTAACGTTAAGTTCACATTATTTTACATCTAAAACACGTATTTACAATACATTTGGGTGAATACAAAAAATAGAAAAAAAATTTGGGAAAAAAATGGTGATAATTCCGCTAAATATCGTTTAAAGTCATTTGTATTGAACTAATCATACTTTTTATATTTTTATCGTTAAGTTCACATTATTTTACATCTAAAACACGTATTTACAATACATTTGGGTGAATACAAAAAATAGAAAAAAAATTTGGGAAAAAATTGGGTAAAAAATGGTGATAATTCCGCTAAATATCGTTTAAAGTCATTTCTATTAAACTAATCATACTTTTTATATTTTTATCGTTAAGTTCACATAAATTTACATCTAAAACACGTCTTTACAATACATTTGGGTGAATATAAAAGGTCGTAAAAAAATTTTGAAATACAGGTGATGAATCCGCTAAATATCGTCTTAAGTCATTTCTATTAAACTAATCATACTTTTTATATTTTTAGCGTTAAGTTCACATTATTTTACATCTAAAACACGTATTTACAATACATTTGGGTGAATACAAAAAATAGAAAAAAAATTTGGGAAAAAAATGGTTATAATTCCGCTAAATATCGTTTAAAGTCATTTGTATTGAACTAATCATACTTTTTATATTTTTATCGTTAAGTTCACATTATTTTACATCTAAAACACGTATTTACAATACATTTGGGTGAATACAAAAAATAGAAAAAAAATTTGGGAAAAAATTGAGTAATAAATGGTGATAATTCCGCTAAATATCGTTTAAAGTCATTTGTATTGAACTAATCATACTTTTTATATTTTTATCGTTAAGTTCACATTATTTTACATCTAAAACACGTCTTTACAATACATTTAGGTGAATATAAAAGGTCGTAAAAAAATTTTGAAATACAGGTGCTGAATCCGCTAAATATCGTCTTAAGTCATTTCTATTAAACTAATCATACTTTTTATATTTTTAACGTTAAGTTCACATTATTTTACATCTAAAACACGTATTTACAATACATTTGGGTGAATACAAAAAATAGAAAAAAAATTTGGGAAAAAATTGGGTAAAAAATGGTGATAATTCCGCTAAATATCGTTTAAAGTCATTTGTATTGAACTAATCATACTTTTTATATTTTTATCGTTAAGTTCACATTATTTTACATCTAAAACACGTCTTTACAATACATTTGGGTGAATATAAAAGGTCGTAAAAAAATTTTGAAATACAGGTGATGAATCCGCTAAATATCGTCCTAAGTCATTTCTATTAAACTAATCATACTTTTTATATTTTTATCGTTAAGTTCACATTATTTTACATCTAAAACACGTATTTACATTACATTTGGGTGAATACAAAAAATAGAAAAAAAATTAGGGAATAAATTTGGTAAAAAATGGTGATAATTTCGCTAAATATCGATTAAAGTCATTTGTATTGAACTAATCATACTTTTTATATTTTGATCGTTAAGTTCATATTATTTTACATCTAAAACACGTCTTTACAATACATTTGGGTGAATATAAAAGGTTATAAAAAAATTTTGAAATACAGGTGATGAATCCGCTAAATATCGTCTTAAGTCATTTCTATTAAACTAATCATACTTTTTATATTTTTAACGTTAAGTTCACATTATTTTACATCTAAAACACGTATTTACAATACATTTGGGTGAATACAAAAAATAGAAAAAAAATTTGGGAAAATAATGGTGATAATTCCGCTAAATATCGTTTAAAGTCATTTGTATTGAACTAATCATACTTTTTATATTTTTATCGTTAAGTTCACATTATTTTACATCTAAAACACGTATTTACAATACATTTGGGTGAATACAAAAAATAGAAAAAAAATTTGGGAAAAAATTGGGTAAAAAATGGTGATAATTCCGCTAAATATCGTTTAAAGTCATTTGTATTGAACTAATCATACTTTTTATATTTTTATCGTTAAGTTCACATTATTTTACTTCTAAAACACGTCTTTACAATACATTTGGGTGAATATAAAAGGTCGTAAAAAAATTTTGAAATAAAGGTGATGAATCCGCTAAATATCGTCTTAAGTCATTTCTATTACACTAATCATACTTTTTATATTTTTATCGTTAAGTTCACATTATTTTACATCTAAAACACGTATTTACAATACATTTGGGTGAATACAAAAAATAGAAAAAAAATTTGGGAAAAAAATGGTGATAATTCCGCTAAATATCGTTTAAAGTCATTTGAATTGAACTAATCATACTTTTTATATTTTTAGCGTTAAGTTCACATTATTTTACATCTAAAACACGTATTTACAATACATTTGGGTGAATACAAAAAATAGAAAAAAAATTTGGGAAAAAATTGGGTAAAAAATGGTGATAATTCCGCTAAATATCGTTTAAAGTCATTTGTTTTGAACTAATCATACTTTTTATATTTTTATCGTTAAGTTCACATTATTTTACATCTAAAACACGTCTTTACAATACATTTGGGTGAATATAAAAGGTCGTAAAAAAATTTTGAAATACAGGTGATGAATCCGCTAAATATCGTCTTAAGTCATTTCTATTAAACTAATCATACTTTTTATATTTTTAACGTTAAGTTCACATTATTTTACATCTAAAACACGTATTTACAATACATTTGGGTAAATACAAAAAACAGAAAAAAAATTAGGGAAAAAATTTGGTAAAAAATGGTGATAATTTCGCTAAATATCGATTAAAGTCATTTGTATTGAACTAATCATACTTTTTATATTTTTATCGTTAAGTTCACATTATTTTACATCTAAAACACGTCTTTACAATACATTTGGGTGAATATAAAAGGTCGTAAAAAAATTTTGAAATACAGGTGATGAATCCGCTAAATATCGTCTTAAGTCATTTCTATTAAACTAATCATACTTTTTATATTTTTAACGTTAAGTTCACATTATTTTACATCTAAAACACGTATTTACAATACATTTGGGTGAATACAAAAAATAGAAAAAAAATTTGGGAAAAAATTGGGTAAAAAATGGTGATAATTCCACTAAATATCGTTTAAAGTCATTTGTATTGAACTAATCATACTTTTTATATTTTTATCGTTAAGTTCACATAAATTTACATCTAAAACACGTCTTTACAATACATTTGGGTGAATATAAAAGGTCGTAAAAAAATTTTGAAATACAGGTGATGAATCCGCTAAATATCGTCTTAAGTCATTTCTATTAAACTAATCATACTTTTTATATTTTTAACGTTAAGTTCACATTATTTTACATCTAAAACACGTATTTACAATACATTTGGGTGAATACTAAAAATAGAAAAAAAATTTGGGAAAAAAATGGTGATAATTCCGCTAAATATCGTTTAAAGTCATTTGTATTGAACTAATCATACTTTTTATATTTTTATCGTTAAGTTCACATTATTTTACATCTAAAACACGTATTTACAATACATTTGGGTGAATATAAAAGGTCGTAAAAAAATTTTGAAATACAGGTGATGAATCCGCTAAATATCGTCTTAAGTCATTTCTATTAAACTAATCATACTTTTTATATTTTTAACGTTAAGTTCACATTATTTTACATCTAAAACACGTATTTACAATACATTTGGGTGAATACAAAAAATAGAAAAAAAATTTGGGAAAAAAATGGTGATAATTCCGCTAAATATCGTTTAAAGTCATTTGTATTGAACTAATCATACTTTTTATATTTTTATCGTTAAGTTCACATTATTTTACATCTAAAACACGTATTTACAATACATTTGGGTGAATACAAAAAATAGAAAAAAAATTTGGGAAAAAATTGGGTAAAAAATGGTGATAATTCCGCTAAATATCGTTTAAAGTCATTTGTATTGAACTAATCATACTTTTTATATTTTTATCGTTAAGTTCACATTATTTTACATCTAAAACACGTCTTTACAATACATTTGGGTGAATATAAAAGGTCGTAAAAAAATTTTGAAATACAGGTGATGAATCCGCTAAATATCGTCTTAAGTCATTTCTATTAAACTAATCATACTTTTTATATTTTTATCGTTAAGTTCACATTATTTTACATCTAAAACACGTATTTACAATACATTTGGGTGAATACAAAAAATAGAAAAAAAATTACGGAAAAAATTTGGTAAAAAATGGTGATAATTTCGCTAAATATCGTTTAAAGTCATTTGTATTGAACTAATCATACTTTTTATATTTTTATCGTTAAGTTCACATTATTTTACATCTAAAACACGTCTTTACAATACATTTGGGTGAATATAAAAGGTCGTAAAAAAATTTTGAAATACAGGTGATGAATCCGCTAAATATCGTCTTAAGTCATTTCTATTAAACTAATCATACTTTTTATATTTTTAACGTTAAGTTCACATTATTTTACATCTAAAACACGTATTTACAATACATTTGGGTGAATACAAAAAATAGAAAAAAAATTTGGGAAAAAATTGGGTAAAAAATGGTGATAATTCCGCTAAATATCGTTTAAAGTCATTTGTATTGAACTAATCATACTTTTTATATTTTTATCGTTAAGTTCACATTATTTTACTTCTAAAACACGTCTTTACAATACATTTGGGTGAATATAAAAGGTCGTAAAAAAATTTTGAAATAAAGGTGATGAATCCGCTAAATATCGTCTTAAGTCATTTCTATTACACTAATCATACTTTTTATATTTTTATCGTTAAGTTCACATTATTTTACATCTAAAACACGTATTTACAATACATTTGGGTGAATACAAAAAATAGAAAAAAAATTTGGGAAAAAAATGGTGATAATTCCGCTAAATATCGTTTAAAGTCATTTGAATTGAACTAATCATACTTTTTATATTTTTAGCGTTAAGTTCACATTATTTTACATCTAAAACACGTATTTACAATACATTTGGGTGAATACAAAAAATAGAAAAAAAATTTGGGAAAAAATTGGGTAAAAAATGGTGATAATTCCGCTAAATATCGTTTAAAGTCATTTGTATTGAACTAATCATACTTTTTATATTTTTATCGTTAAGTTCACATTATTTTACATCTAAAACACGTCTTTACAATACATTTGGGTGAATATAAAAGGTCGTAAAAAAATTTTTAAATACAGGTGATGAATCCGCTAAATATCGTCTTAAGTCATTTCTATTAAACTAATCATACTTTTTATATTTTTAACGTTAAGTTCACATTATTTTACATCTAAAACACGTATTTACAATACATTTGGGTAAATACAAAAAATAGAAAAAAAATTAGGGAAAAAATTAGGTAAAAAATGGTGATAATTTCGCTAAATATCGATTAAAGTCATTTGTATTGAACTAATCATACTTTTTATATTTTTATCGTTAAGTTCACATTATTTTACATCTAAAACACGTCTTTACAATACATTTGGGTGAATATAAAAGGTCGTAAAAAAATTTTGAAATACAGGTGATGAATCCGCTAAATATCGTCTTAAGTCATTTCTATTAAACTAATCATACTTTTTATATTTTTAACGTTAAGTTCACATTATTTTACATCTAAAACACGTATTTACAATACATTTGGGTGAATACAAAAAATAGAAAAAAAATTTGGGAAAAAAATGGTGATAATTCCGCTAAATATCGTTTAAAGTCATTTGTATTGAACTAATCATACTTTTTATATTTTTATCGTTAAGTTCACATTATTTTACATCTAAAACACGTATTTACAATACATTTGGGTGAATACAAAAAATAGAAAAAAAATTTGGGAAAAAATTGGGTAAAAAATGGTGATAATTCCGCTAAATATCGTTTAAAGTCATTTGTATTGAACTAATCATACTTTTTATATTTTTATCGTTAAGTTCACATTATTTTACATCTAAAACACGTCTTTACAATACATTTGGGTGAATATAAAAGGTCGTAAAAAAATTTTGAAATACAGGTGATGAATCCGCTAAATATCGTCTTAAGTCATTTCTATTAAACTAATCATACTTTTTATATTTTTATCGTTAAGTTCACATTATTTTACATCTAAAACACGTATTTACAATACATTTGGGTGAATACAAAAAATAGAAAAAAAATTAGGGAAAAAATTTGGTAAAAAATGGTGATAATTTCGCTAAATATCGTTTAAAGTCATTTGTATTGAACTAATCATACTTTTTATATTTTTATCGTTAAGTTCACATTATTTTACATCTAAAACACGTCTTTACAATACATTTGGGTGAATATAAAAGGTCGTAAAAAAATTTTGAAATACAGGTGATGAATCCGCTAAATATCGTCTTAAGTCATTTCTATTAAACTAATCATACTTTTTATATTTTTAACGTTAAGTTCACATTATTTTACATCTAAAACACGTATTTACAATACATTTGGGTGAATACAAAAAATAGAAAAAAAATTTGGGAAAAAATTGGGTAAAAAATGGTGATAATTCCGCTAAATATCGTTTAAAGTCATTTGTATTGAACTAATCATACTTTTTATATTTTTATCGTTAAGTTCACATTATTTTACTTCTAAAACACGTCTTTACAATACATTTGGGTGAATATAAAAGGTCGTAAAAAAATTTTGAAATAAAGGTGATGAATCCGCTAAATATCGTCTTAAGTCATTTCTATTACACTAATCATACTTTTTATATTTTTATCGTTAAGTTCACATTATTTTACATCTAAAACACGTATTTACAATACATTTGGGTGAATACAAAAAATAGAAAAAAAATTTGGGAAAAAAATGGTGATAATTCCGCTAAATATCGTTTAAAGTCATTTGAATTGAACTAATCATACTTTTTATATTTTTAGCGTTAAGTTCACATTATTTTACATCTAAAACACGTATTTACAATACATTTGGGTGAATACAAAAAATAGAAAAAAAATTAGGGAAAAAATTTGGTAAAAAATGGTGATAATTTCGCTAAATATCGTTTAAAGTCATTTGTATTGAACTAATCATACTTTTTATATTTTTATCGTTAAGTTCACATTATTTTACATCTAAAACACGTCTTTACAATACATTTGGGTGAATATAAAAGGTCGTAAAAAAATTTTGAAATACAGGTGATGAATCCGCTAAATATCGTCTTAAGTCATTTCTATTAAACTAATCATACTTTTTATATTTTTATCGTTAAGTTCACATTATTTTACATCTAAAACACGTATTTACAATACATTTGGGTGAATACAAAAAATAGAAAAAAAATTAGGGAAAAAATTTGGTAAAAAATGGTGATAATTTCGCTAAATATCGTTTAAAGTCATTTGTATTGAACTAATCATACTTTTTATATTTTTATCGTTAAGTTCACATTATTTTACATCTAAAACACGTCTTTACAATACATTTGGGTGAATATAAAAGGTCGTAAAAAAATTTTGAAATACAGGTGATGAATCCGCTAAATATCGTCTTAAGTCATTTCTATTAAACTAATCATACTTTTTATATTTTTAACGTTAAGTTCACATTATTTTACATCTAAAACACGTATTTACAATACATTTGGGTGAATACAAAAAATAGAAAAAAAATTTGGGAAAAAATTGGGTAAAAAATGGCGATAATTCCGCTAAATATCGTTTAAAGTCATTTGTATTGAACTAATCATACTTTTTATATTTTTATCGTTAAGTTCACATTATTTTACTTCTAAAACACGTCTTTACAATACATTTGGGTGAATATAAAAGGTCGTAAAAAAATTTTGAAATAAAGGTGATGAATCCGCTAAATATCGTCTTAAGTCATTTCTATTACACTAATCATACTTTTTATATTTTTATCGTTAAGTTCACATTATTTTACATCTAAAACACGTATTTACAATACATTTGGGTGAATACAAAAAATAGAAAAAAAATTTGGGAAAAAAATGGTGATAATTCCGCTAAATATCGTTTAAAGTCATTTGAATTGAACTAATCATACTTTTTATATTTTTAGCGTTAAGTTCACATTATTTTACATCTAAAACACGTATTTACAATACATTTGGGTGAATACAAAAAATAGAAAAAAAATTTGGGAAAAAATTGGGTAAAAAATGGTGATAATTCCGCTAAATATCGTTTAAAGTCATTTGTATTGAACTAATCATACTTTTTATATTTTTATCGTTAAGTTCACATTATTTTACATCTAAAACACGTCTTTACAATACATTTGGGTGAATATAAAAGGTCGTAAAAAAATTTTTAAATACAGGTGATGAATCCGCTAAATATCGTCTTAAGTCATTTCTATTAAACTAATCATACTTTTTATATTTTTAACGTTAAGTTCACATTATTTTACATCTAAAACACGTATTTACAATACATTTGGGTAAATACAAAAAATAGAAAAAAAATTAGGGAAAAAATTTGGTAAAAAATGGTGATAATTTCGCTAAATATCGATTAAAGTCATTTGTATTGAACTAATCATACTTTTTATATTTTTATCGTTAAGTTCACATTATTTTACATCTAAAACACGTCTTTACAATACATTTGGGTGAATATAAAAGGTCGTAAAAAAATTTTGAAATACAGGTGATGAATCCGCTAAATATCGTCTTAAGTCATTTCTATTAAACTAATCATACTTTTTATATTTTTAACGTTAAGTTCACATTATTTTACATCTAAAACACGTATTTACAATACATTTGGGTGAATACAAAAAATAGAAAAAAAATTTGGGAAAAAATTGGGTAAAAAATGGTGATAATTCCACTAAATATCGTTTAAAGTCATTTGTATTGAACTAATCATACTTTTTATATTTTTATCGTTAAGTTCACATTATTTTACATCAATAACACGTCTTTACAATACATTTGGGTGAATATAAAAGGTCGTAAAAAAATTTTGAAATACAGGTGATGAATCCGCTAAATATCGTCTTAAGTCATTTCTATTAAACTAATCATACTTTTTATATTTTTAACGTTAAGTTCACATTATTTTACATCTAAAACACGTATTTACAATACATTTGGGTGAATACAAAAAATAGAAAAAAAATTTGGGAAAAAATTGGGTAAAAAATGGTGATAATTCCACTAAATATCGTTTAAAGTCATTTGTATTGAACTAATCATACTTTTTATATTTTTATCGTTAAGTTCACATTATTTTACATCAATAACACGTCTTTACAATACATTTGGGTGAATATAAATGGTCGTAAAAAAATTTTGAAATACAGGTGATGAATCCGCTAAATATCGTCTTAAGTCATTTCTATTAAACTAATCATACTTTTTATATTTTTAACGTTAAGTTCACATTATTTTACATCTAAAACACGTATTTACAATACATTTGGGTGAATACAAAAAATAGAAAAAAAATTTGGGAAAAAATTGGGTAAAAAATGGTGATAATTCCGCTAAATATCGATTAAAGTCATTTGTATTGAACTAATCATACTTTTTATATTTTTATCGTTAAGTTCACATTATTTTACATCTAAAACACGTCTTTACAATACATTTGGGTGAATATAAAAGGTCGTAAAAAAATTTTGAAATACAGGTGATGAATCCGCTAAATATCGTCTTAAGTCATTTCTATTAAACTAATCATACTTTTTATATTTTTAACGTTAAGTTCACATTATTTTACATCTAAAACACGTATTTACAATACATTTGGGTGAATACAAAAAATAGAAAAAAAATTTGGGAAAAAAATGGTGATAATTCCGCTAAATATCGTTTAAAGTCATTTGTATTGAACTAATCATACTTTTTATATTTTTATCGCTAAGTTCACATTATTTTACATCTAAAACACGTCTTTACAATACATTTGGGTGAATATAAAAGGTCGTAAAAAAATTTTGAAATACAGGTGATGAATCCGCTAAATATCGTCTTAAGTCATTTCTATTAAACTAATCATACTTTTTATATTTTTATCGTTAAGTTCACATTATTTTACATCTAAAACACGTATTTACAATACATTTGGGTGAATACAAAAAATAGAAAAAAAATTAGGGAAAAAATTTGGTAAAAAATGGTGATAATTTCGCTAAATATCGTTTAAAGTCATTTGTATTGAACTAATCATACTTTTTATATTTTTATCGTTAAGTTCACATTATTTTACATCTAAAACACGTCTTTACAATACATTTGGGTGAATATAAAAGGTCGTAAAAAAATTTTGAAATACAGGTGATGAATCCGCTTAATATCGTCTTAAGTCATTTCTATTAAACTAATCATACTTTTTATATTTTTAACGTTAAGTTCACATTATTTTACATCTAAAACACGTATTTACAATACATTTGGGTAAATACAAAAAATAGAAAAAAAATTAGGGAAAAAATTTGGTAAAAAATGGTGATAATTTCGCTAAATATCGATTAAAGTCATTTGTATTGAACTAATCATACTTTTTATATTTTTATCGTTAAGTTCACATTATTTTACATCTAAAACACGTCTTTACAATACATTTGGGTGAATATAAAAGGTCGTAAAAAAATTTTGAAATACAGGTGATGAATCCGCTAAATATCGTCTTAAGTCATTTCTATTAAACTAATCATACTTTTTATATTTTTAACGTTAAGTTCACATTATTTTACATCTAAAACACGTATTTACAATACATTTGGGTGAATACAAAAAATAGAAAAAAAATTTGGGAAAAAATTGGGTAAAAAATGGTGATAATTCCGCTAAATATCGATTAAAGTCATTTGTATTGAACTAATCATACTTTTTATATTTTTATCGTTAAGTTCACATTATTTTACATCTAAAACACGTCTTTACAATACATTTGGGTGAATATAAAAGGTCGTAAAAAAATTTTGAAATACAGGTGATGAATCCGCTAAATATCGTCTTAAGTCATTTCTATTAAACTAATCATACTTTTTATATTTTTAACGTTAAGTTCACATTATTTTACATCTAAAACACGTATTTACAATACATTTGGGTGAATACAAAAAATAGAAAAAAAATTTGGGAAAAAAATGGTGATAATTCCGCTAAATATCGTTTAAAGTCATTTGTATTGAACTAATCATACTTTTTATATTTTTATCGCTAAGTTCACATTATTTTACATCTAAAACACGTCTTTACAATACATTTGGGTGAATATAAAAGGTCGTAAAAAAATTTTGAAATACAGGTGATGAATCCGCTAAATATCGTCTTAAGTCATTTCTATTAAACTAATCATACTTTTTATATTTTTATCGTTAAGTTCACATTATTTTACATCTAAAACACGTATTTACAATACATTTGGGTGAATACAAAAAATAGAAAAAAAATTAGGGAAAAAATTTGGTAAAAAATGGTGATAATTTCGCTAAATATCGTTTAAAGTCATTTGTATTGAACTAATCATACTTTTTATATTTTTATCGTTAAGTTCACATTATTTTACATCTAAAACACGTCTTTACAATACATTTGGGTGAATATAAAAGGTCGTAAAAAAATTTTGAAATACAGGTGATGAATCCGCTTAATATCGTCTTAAGTCATTTCTATTAAACTAATCATACTTTTTATATTTTTAACGTTAAGTTCACATTATTTTACATCTAAAACACGTATTTACAATACATTTGGGTAAATACAAAAAATAGAAAAAAAATTAGGGAAAAAATTTGGTAAAAAATGGTGATAATTTCGCTAAATATCGATTAAAGTCATTTGTATTGAACTAATCATACTTTTTATATTTTTATCGTTAAGTTCACATTATTTTACATCTAAAACACGTCTTTACAATACATTTGGGTGAATATAAAAGGTCGTAAAAAAATTTTGAAATACAGGTGATGAATCCGCTAAATATCGTCTTAAGTCATTTCTATTAAACTAATCATACTTTTTATATTTTTAACGTTAAGTTCACATTATTTTACATCTAAAACACGTATTTACAATACATTTGGGTGAATACAAAAAATAGAAAAAAAATTAGGGAAAAAATTTGGTAAAAAATGGTGATAATTTCGCTAAATATCGATTAAAGTCATTTGTATTGAACTAATCATACTTTTTATATTTTTATCGTTAAGTTCACTTTATTTTACATCAATAACACGTCTTTACAATACATTTGGGTGAATATAAAAGGTCGTAAAAAAATATTGAAATACAGATGATGAATCCGCTAAATATCATCTTAAGTCATTTCTATTAAACTAATAATACTTTTTATATTTTTAAAGTTAAGTTCACATTATTTTACATCTAAAACACGTATTTACAATACATTTGGGTGAATACAAAAAATAGAAAAAAAATTTGGGAAAATAATGGTGATAATTCCGCTAAATATCGTTTAAAGTCATTTGTATTGAACTAATCATACTTTTTATATTTTTATCGTTAAGTTCACATTATTTTACATCTAAAACACGTATTTACAATACATTTGGGTGAATATAAAAGGTCGTAAAAAAATTTTGAAATACAGGTGATGAATCCGCTAAATATCGTCTTAAGTCATTTCTATTAAACTAATCATACTTTTTATATTTTTATCGTTAAGTTCACATTATTTTACATCTAAAACACGTATTTACAATACATTTCGGTGAATACAAAAAATAGAAAAAAAATTAGGGAAAAAATTTGGTAAAAAATGGTGATAATTTCGCTAAATATCGATTAAAGTCATTTGTATTGAACTAATCATACTTTTTATATTTTTATCGTTAAGTTCACTTTATTTTACATCAATAACACGTCTTTACAATACATTTGGGTGAATATAAAAGGTCGTAAAAAAATTTTGAAATACAGGTGATGAATCCGCTAAATATCGTCTTAAGTCATTTCTATTAAACTAATAATACTTTTTATATTTTTAACGTTAAGTTCACATTATTTTACATCTAAAACACGTATTTACAATACATTTGGGTGAATACAAAAAATAGAAAAAAAATTTGGGAAAAAAATGGTGATAATTCCGCTAAATATCGTTTAAAGTCATTTGTATTGAACTAATCATACTTTTTATATTTTTATCGTTAAGTTCACATTATTTTACATCTAAAACACGTATTTACAATACATTTGGGTGAATACAAAAAATAGAAAAAAAATTTGGGAAAAAAATGGTGATAATTCCGCTAAATATCGTTTAAAGTCATTTGTATTGAACTAAACATACTTTTTATATTTTTATCGTTAAGTTCACATTATTTTACATCTAAAACACGTATTTACAATACATTTGGGTGAATACAAAAAATAGAAAAAAAATTTGGGAAAAAATTGGGTAAAAAATGGTGATAATTCCGCTAAATATCGTTTAAAGTCATTTGTATTGAACTAATCATACTTTTTATATTTTTATCGTTAAGTTCACATTATTTTACATCTAAAACACGTCTTTACAATACATTTGGGTGAATATAAAAGGTCGTAAAATAATTTTGAAATACAGGTGATGAATCCGCTAAATATCGTCTTAAGTCATTTCTATTACACTAATCATACTTTTTATATTTTTATCATTATGTTCACATTATTTTACATCTAAAACACGTATTTACAATACATTTGGGTGAATACAAAAAATAGAAAAAAAATTAGGGAAAAAATTTGGTAAAAAATGGTGATAATTTCGCTAAATATCGATTAAAGTCATTTGTATTGAACTAATCATACTTTTTATATTTTTATCGTTAAGTTCACTTTATTTTACATCAATAACACGTCTTTACAATACATTTGGGTGCATATAAAAGGTCGTAAAAAAATTTTGAAATACAGGCGATGAATCCGCTAAATATCGTCTTAAGTCATTTCTATTAAACTAATCATACTTTTTATATTTTTAACGTTAAGTTCACATTATTTTACATCTAAAACACGTATTTACAATACATTTGGGTGAATACAAAAAATAGAAAAAAAATTTGGGAAAAAATTGGGTAAAAAATGGTGATAATTCTTCTAAATATCGATTAAAGTCATTTGTATTGAACTAATCATACTTTTTATATTTTTATCGTTAAGTTCACTTTATTTTACATCAATAACACGTCTTTACAATACATTTGGGTGAATATAAAAGGTCGTAAAAAAATATTGAAATACAGGTGATGAATCCGCTAAATATCGTCTTAAGTCATTTCTATTAAACTAATCATACTTTTTATATTTTTATCGTTAAGTTCACATTATTTTACATCTAAAACACGTATTTACAATACATTTCGGTGAATACAAAAAATAGAAAAAAAATTAGGGAAAAAATTTGGTAAAAAATGGTGATAATTTCGCTAAATATCGATTAAAGTCATTTGTATTGAACTAATCATACTTTTTATATTTTTATCGTTAAGTTCACTTTATTTTACATCAATAACACGTCTTTACAATACATTTGGGTGAATATAAAAGGTCGTAAAAAAATTTTGAAATACAGGTGATGAATCCGCTAAATATCGTCTTAAGTCATTTCTATTAAACTAATAATACTTTTTATATTTTTAACGTTAAGTTCACATTATTTTACATCTAAAACACGTATTTACAATACATTTGGGTGAATACAAAAAATAGAAAAAAAATTTGGGAAAAAAATGGTGATAATTCCGCTAAATATCGTTTAAAGTCATTTGTATTGAACTAATCATACTTTTTATATTTTTATCGTTAAGTTCACATTATTTTACATCTAAAACACGTATTTACAATACATTTGGGTGAATAAAAAAAATAGAAAAAAAATTTGGGAAAAAATTGGGTAAAAAATGGTGATAATTCCGCTAAATATCGTTAAGAGTCATTTGTATTGAACTAATCATACTTTTTATATTTTTATCGTTAAGTTCACATTATTTTACATCTAAAACACGTCTTTACAATACATTTGGGTGAATATAAAAGGTCATAAAAAAATTTTGAAATACAGGTGATGAATCCGCTAAATATCGTCTTAAGTCATTTCTATTAAACTAATCATACTTTTTATATTTTTAACGTTAAGTTCACATTATTTTACATCTAAAACACGTATTTACAATACATTTGGGTGAATACAAAAAATAGAAAAAAAATTTGGGAAAAAAATGGTGATAATTCCGCTAAATATCGTTTAAAGTCATTTGTATTGAACTAATCATACTTTTTATATTTTTATCGTTAAGTTCACATTATTTTACATCTAAAACACGTATTTACAATACATTTTGGTGAATACAAAAAATAGAAAAAAAATTTGGGAAAAAAATGGTGATAATTCCGCTAAATATCGTTTAAAGTTATTTGTATTGAACTAAACATACTTTTTATATTTTTATCGTTATGTTCACATTATTTTACATCTAAAACACGTATTTACAATACATTTGGGTGAATACAAAAAATAGAAAAAAAATTAGGGAAAAAATTTGGTAAAAAATGGTGATAATTTCGCTAAATATCGATTAAAGTCATTTGTATTGAACTAATCATACTTTTTATATTTTTATCGTTAAGTTCACTTTATTTTACATCAATAACACGTCTTTACAATACATTTGGGTGCATATAAAAGGTCGTAAAAAAATTTTGAAATACAGGCGATGAATCCGCTAAATATCGTCTTAAGTCATTTCTATTAAACTAATCATACTTTTTATATTTTTAACGTTAAGTTCACATTATTTTACATCTAAAACACGTATTTACAATACATTTGGGTGAATACAAAAAATAGAAAAAAAATTTGGGAAAAAATTGGGTAAAAAATGGTGATAATTCTTCTAAATATCGATTAAAGTCATTTGTATTGAACTAATCATACTTTTTATATTTTTATCGTTAAGTTCACTTTATTTTACATCAATAACACGTCTTTACAATACATTTGGGTGAATATAAAAGGTCGTAAAAAAATATTGAAATACAGGTGATGAATCCGCTAAATATCGTCTTAAGTCATTTCTATTAAACTAATCATACTTTTTATATTTTTATCGTTAAGTTCACATTATTTTACATCTAAAACACGTATTTACAATACATTTCGGTGAATACAAAAAATAGAAAAAAAATTAGGGAAAAAATTTGGTAAAAAATGGTGATAATTTCGCTAAATATCGATTAAAGTCATTTGTATTGAACTAATCATACTTTTTATATTTTTATCGTTAAGTTCACTTTATTTTACATCAATAACACGTCTTTACAATACATTTGGGTGAATATAAAAGGTCGTAAAAAAATTTTGAAATACAGGTGATGAATCCGCTAAATATCGTCTTAAGTCATTTCTATTAAACTAATAATACTTTTTATATTTTTAACGTTAAGTTCACATTATTTTACATCTAAAACACGTATTTACAATACATTTGGGTGAATACAAAAAATAGAAAAAAAATTTGGGAAAAAAATGGTGATAATTCCGCTAAATATCGTTTAAAGTCATTTGTATTGAACTAATCATACTTTTTATATTTTTATCGTTAAGTTCACATTATTTTACATCTAAAACACGTATTTACAATACATTTGGGTGAATAAAAAAAATAGAAAAAAAATTTGGGAAAAAATTGGGTAAAAAATGGTGATAATTCCGCTAAATATCGTTAAGAGTCATTTGTATTGAACTAATCATACTTTTTATATTTTTATCGTTAAGTTCACATTATTTTACATCTAAAACACGTCTTTACAATACATTTGGGTGAATATAAAAGGTCATAAAAAAATTTTGAAATACAGGTGATGAATCCGCTAAATATCGTCTTAAGTCATTTCTATTAAACTAATCATACTTTTTATATTTTTAACGTTAAGTTCACATTATTTTACATCTAAAACACGTATTTACAATACATTTGGGTGAATACAAAAAATAGAAAAAAAATTTGGGAAAAAAATGGTGATAATTCCGCTAAATATCGTTTAAAGTCATTTGTATTGAACTAATCATACTTTTTATATTTTTATCGTTAAGTTCACATTATTTTACATCTAAAACACGTATTTACAATACATTTGGGTGAATACAAAAAATAGAAAAAAAATTTGGGAAAAAAATGGTGATAATTCCGCTAAATATCGTTTAAAGTCATTTGTATTGAACTAAACATACTTTTTATATTTTTATCGTTAAGTTCACATTATTTTACATCTAAAACACGTATTTACAATACATTTGGGTGAATACAAAAAATAGAAAAAAAATTTGGGAAAAAATTGGGTAAAAAATGGTGATAATTCCGCTAAATATCGTTTAAAGTCATTTGTATTGAACTAATCATACTTTTTATATTTTTATCGTTAAGTTCACATTATTTTACATCTAAAACACGTCTTTACAATACATTTGGGTGAATATAAAAGGTCGTAAAATAATTTTGAAATACAGGTGATGAATCCGCTAAATATCGTCTTAAGTCATTTCTATTACACTAATCATACTTTTTATATTTTTATCGTTATGTTCACATTATTTTACATCTAAAACACGTATTTACAATACATTTGGGTGAATACAAAAAATAGAAAAAAAATTAGGGAAAAAATTTGGTAAAAAATGGTGATAATTTCGCTAAATATCGATTAAAGTCATTTGTATTGAACTAATCATACTTTTTATATTTTTATCGTTAAGTTCACTTTATTTTACATCAATAACACGTCTTTACAATACATTTGGGTGCATATAAAAGGTCGTAAAAAAATTTTGAAATACAGGCGATGAATCCGCTAAATATCGTCTTAAGTCATTTCTATTAAACTAATCATACTTTTTATATTTTTAACGTTAAGTTCACATTATTTTACATCTAAAACACGTATTTACAATACATTTGGGTGAATACAAAAAATAGAAAAAAAATTTGGGAAAAAAATGGTGATAATTCCGCTAAATATCGTTTAAAGTCATTTGTATTGAACTAATCATACTTTTTATATTTTTATCGTTAAGTTCACATTATTTTACATCTAAAACACGTATTTACAATACATTTGGGTGAATACAAAAAATAGAAAAAAAATTTGGGAAAAAATTGGGTAAAAAATGGTGATAATTCCGCTAAATATCGTTTAAAGTCATTTCTATTAAACTAATTATACTTTTTATATTTTTATCGTTAAGTTCACATAAATTTACATCTAAAACACGTCTTTACAATACATTTGGGTGAATATAAAAGGTCGTAAAAAAATTTTGAAATACAGGTGATGAATCCGCTAAATATCGTCTTAAGTCATTTCTATTAAACTAATCATACTTTTTATATTTTTAACTTTAAGTTCACATTATTTTACATCTAAAACACCTATTTACAATACATTTGGGTGAATACAAAAAATAGAAAAAAAATTTGGGAAAAAAATGGTGATAATTCCGCTAAATATCGTTTAAAGTCATTTCTATTAAACTAATCATACTTTATATATTTTTATCGTTAAGTTCACATAAATTTACATCTAAAACACGTCTTTACAATACATTTGGGTGAATATAAAAGGTCGTAAAAAAATTTTGAAATACAGGTGATGAATCCGCTAAATATCGTCTTAAGTCATTTGTATTGAACTAATCATACTTTTTATATTTTTATCGTTAAGTTCACATTATTTTACATCTAAAACACGTCTTTACAATACATTTGGGTGAATATAAAAGGTCGTAAAAAAATTTTGAAATACAGGTGATGAATCCGCTAAATATCGTCTTAAGTCATTTCTATTAAACTAATCATACTTTTTATATTTTTAACTTTAAGTTCACATTATTTTACATCTAAAACACGTATTTACAATACATTTGGGTGAATACTAAAAATAGAAAAAAAATTAGGGAGAAAATTTGGTGAAAAATGGTGATAATTTCGCTAAATATCGATTAAAGTCATTTGTATTGAACTAATCATACTTTTTATATTTTTATCGTTAAGTTCACTTTATTTTACATCAATAACACGTCTTTACAATACATTTGGGTGAATATAAAAGGTCGTAAAAAAATTTTGAAATACAGGTGATGAATCCGCTAAATATCGTCTTAAGTCATTTCTATTAAACTAATAATACTTTTTATATTTTTAACGTGAAGTTCACATTATTTTACATCTAAAACACGTATTTACAATACATTTGGGTGAATACAAAAAATAGAAAAAAAATTTGGGAAAAAAATGGTGATAATTCCGCTAAATATCGTTTAAAGTCATTTGTATTGAACTAATCATACTTTTTATATTTTTATCGTTAAGTTCACATTATTTTAGATCTAAAACACGTATTTACAATACATTTGGGTGAATACAAAAAATAGAAAAAAAATTTGGGAAAAAATTGGGTAAAAAATGGTGATAATTCCGCTAAATATCGTTTAAAGTCATTTGTATTGAACTAATCATACTTTTTATATTTTTATCGTTAAGTTCACATTATTTTACATCTAAAACACGTCTTTACAATACATTTGGGTGAATATAAAAGGTCGTAAAAAAATTTTGAAATACAGGTGATGAATCCGTTAAATATCGTCTTAAGTCATTTCTATTAAACTAATCATACTTTTTATATTTTTATCGTTAAGTTCACATTATTTTACATCTAAAACACGTATTTACAATACATTTGGGTGAATACAAAAAATAGAAAAAAAATTAGGGAAAAAATTTGGTAAAAAATGGTGATAATTTCGCTAAATATCGATTAAAGTCATTTGTATTGAACTAATCATACTTTTTATATTTTTATCGTTAAGTTCACTTTATTTTACATCAATAACACGTCTTTACAATACATTTGGGTGAATATAAAAGGTCGTAAAAAAATTTTGAAATACAGGTGATGAATCCGCTAAATATCGTCTTAAGTCATTTCTATTAAACTAATCATACTTTTTATATTTTTAACGTTAAGTTCACATTATTTTACATCTAAAACACGTATTTACAATACATTTGGGTGAATACAAAAAATAGAAAAAAAATTTGGGAAAAAATTGGGTAAAAAATGGTGATAATTCCGCTAAATATCGTTTAAAGTCATTTCTATTAAACTAATCATACTTTTTATATTTTTATCGTTAAGTTCACATAAATTTACATCTAAAACACGTCTTTACAATACATTTGGGTGAATATAAAAGGTCGTAAAAAAATTTTGAAATACAGGTGATGAATCCGCTAAATATCGTCTTAAGTCATTTCTATTAAACTAATCATACTTTTTATATTTTTAACGTTAAGTTCACATTATTTTACATCTAAAACACGTATTTACAATACATTTGGGTGAATACAAAAAATAGAAAAAAAATTTGGGAAAAAAATGGTGATAATTCCGCTAAATATCGTTTAAAGTCATTTGTATTGAACTAATCATACTTTTTATATTTTTATCGTTAAGTTCACATTATTTTACATCTAAAACACGTATTTACAATACATTTGGGTGAATACAAAAAATAGAAAAAAAATTTGGGAAAAAATTGGGTAAAAAATGGTGATAATTCGGCTAAATATCGTTTAAAGTCATTTGTATTGAACTAATCATACTTTTTATATTTTTATCGTTAAGTTTACATTATTTTACATCTAAAACACGTCTTTACAATACATTTGGGTGAATATAAAAGGTCGTAAAAAAATTTTGAAATACAGGTGATGAATCCGCTAAATATCGTCTTAAGTCATTTCTATTACACTAATCATACTTTTTATATTTTTATCGTTAAGTTCACATTATTTTACATCTAAAACACGTATTTACAATACATTTGGGTGAATACAAAAAATAGAAAAAAAATTTGGGAAAAAAATGGTGATAATTCCGCTAAATATCGTTTAAAGTCATTTGTATTGAACTAATCATACTTTTTATATTTTTAACGTTAAGTTCACATTATTTTACATCTAAAACACGTATTTACAATACATTTGGGTGAATACAAAAAATAGAAAAAAAATTTGGGAAAAAATTGGGTAAAAAATGGTGATAATTCCGCTAAATATCGTTTAAAGTCATTTGTATTGAACTAATCATACTTTTTATATTTTTGTCGTTAAGTTCACATTATTTTACATCTAAAACACGTCTTTACAATACATTTGGTTGAATATAAAAGGTCGTAAAAAAATTTTGAAATACAGGTGATGAATCCGCTAAATATCGTCTTAAGTCATTTCTATTAAACTAATCATACTTTTTATATTTTTATCGTTAAGTTCACATTATTTTACATCTAAAACACGTATTTACAATACATTTGGGTGAATACAAAAAATAGAAAAAAAATTAGGGAAAAAATTTGGTAAAAAATGGTGATAATTTCGCTAAATATCGATTAAAGTCATTTGTATTGAACTAATCATACTTTTTATATTTTTATCGTTAAGTTCACTTTATTTTACATCAATAACACGTCTTTACAATACATTTGGGTGAATATAAAAGGTCGTAAAAAAATTTTGAAATACAGGTGATGAATCCGCTAAATATCGTCTTAAGTCATTTCTATTAAACTAATCATACTTTTTATATTTTTAACGTTAAGTTCACATTATTTTACATCTAAAACACGTATTTACAATACATTTGGGTGAATACAAAAAATAGAAAAAAAATTTGGGAAAAAATTGGGTAAAAAATGGTGATAATTCCGCTAAATATCGTTTAAAGTCATTTCTATTAAACTAATCATACTTTTTATATTTTTATCGTTAAGTTCACATAAATTTACATCTAAAACACGTCTTTACAATACATTTGGGTGAATATAAAAGGTCGTAAAAAAATTTTGAAATACAGGTGATGAATCCGCTAAATATCGTCTTAAGTCATTTCTATTAAACTAATCATACTTTTTATATTTTTAACGTTAAGTTCACATTATTTTACATCTAAAACACGTATTTACAATACATTTGGGTGAATACAAAAAATAGAAAAAAAATTTGGGAAAAAAATGGTGATAATTCCGCTAAATATCGTTTAAAGTCATTTGTATTGAACTAATCATACTTTTTATATTTTTATCGTTAAGTTCACATTATTTTACATCTAAAACACGTATTTACAATACATTTGGGTGAATACAAAAAATAGAAAAAAAATTTGGGAAAAAATTGGGTAAAAAATGGTGATAATTCGGCTAAATATCGTTTAAAGTCATTTGTATTGAACTAATCATACTTTTTATATTTTTATCGTTAAGTTTACATTATTTTACATCTAAAACACGTCTTTACAATACATTTGGGTGAATATAAAAGGTCGTAAAAAAATTTTGAAATACAGGTGATGAATCCGCTAAATATCGTCTTAAGTCATTTCTATTACACTAATCATACTTTTTATATTTTTATCGTTAAGTTCACATTATTTTACATCTAAAACACGTATTTACAATACATTTGGGTGAATACAAAAAATAGAAAAAAAATTTGGGAAAAAAATGGTGATAATTCCGCTAAATATCGTTTAAAGTCATTTGTATTGAACTAATCATACTTTTTATATTTTTAACGTTAAGTTCACATTATTTTACATCTAAAACACGTATTTACAATACATTTGGGTGAATACAAAAAATAGAAAAAAAATTTGGGAAAAAATTGGGTAAAAAATGGTGATAATTCCGCTAAATATCGTTTAAAGTCATTTGTATTGAACTAATCATACTTTTTATATTTTTGTCGTTAAGTTCACATTATTTTACATCTAAAACACGTCTTTACAATACATTTGGTTGAATATAAAAGGTCGTAAAAAAATTTTGAAATACAGGTGATGAATCCGCTAAATATCGTCTTAAGTCATTTCTATTAAACTAATCATACTTTTTATATTTTTATCGTTAAGTTCACATTATTTTACATCTAAAACACGTATTTACAATACATTTGGGTGAATACAAAAAATAGAAAAAAAATTAGGGAAAAAATTTGGTAAAAAATGGTGATAATTTCGCTAAATATCGATTAAAGTCATTTGTATTGAACTAATCATACTTTTTATATTTTTATCGTTAAGTTCACTTTATTTTACATCAATAACACGTCTTTACAATACATTTGGGTGAATATAAAAGGTCGTAAAAAAATTTTGAAATACAGGTGATGAATCCGCTAAATATCGTCTTAAGTCATTTCTATTAAACTAATAATACTTTTTATATTTTTAACGTTAAGTTCACATTATTTTACATCTAAAACACGTATTTACAATACATTTGGGTGAATACAAAAAATAGAAAAAAAATTTGGGAAAAAATTGGGTAAAAAATGGTGATAATTCCGCTAAATATCGTTTA
Source organism: Diuraphis noxia (assembly GCF_037042655.1). Lineage (NCBI taxonomy): Eukaryota > Metazoa > Arthropoda > Insecta > Hemiptera > Aphididae > Diuraphis > Diuraphis noxia. The sequence goes on from NW_028301715.1 coordinate 52,110,213, forward strand.
AAGTCATTTCTATTAAACTAATCATACTTTTTATATTTTTATCGTTAAGTTCACATAAATTTACATCTAAAACACGTCTTTACAATACATTTGGGTGAATATAAAAGGTCGTAAAAAAATTTTGAAATACAGGTGATGAATCCGCTAAATATCGTCTTAAGTCATTTCTATTAAACTAATCATACTTTTTATATTTTTAACGTTAAGTTCACATTATTTTACATCTAAAACACGTATTTACAATACATTTGGGTGAATACAAAAAATAGAAAAAAAATTTGGGAAAAAAATGGTGATAATTCCGCTAAATATCGTTTAAAGTCATTTGTATTGAACTAATCATACTTTTTATATTTTTATCGTTAAGTTCACATTATTTTACATCTAAAACACGTATTTACAATACATTTGGGTGAATACAAAAAATAGAAAAAAAATTTGGGAAAAAATTGGGTAAAAAATGGTGATAATTCGGCTAAATATCGTTTAAAGTCATTTGTATTGAACTAATCATACTTTTTATATTTTTATCGTTAAGTTTACATTATTTTACATCTAAAACACGTCTTTACAATACATTTGGGTGAATATAAAAGGTCGTAAAAAAATTTTGAAATACAGGTGATGAATCCGCTAAATATCGTCTTAAGTCATTTCTATTACACTAATCATACTTTTTATATTTTTATCGTTAAGTTCACATTATTTTACATCTAAAACACGTATTTACAATACATTTGGGTGAATACAAAAAATAGAAAAAAAATTTGGGAAAAAAATGGTGATAATTCCGCTAAATATCGTTTAAAGTCATTTGTATTGAACTAATCATACTTTTTATATTTTTAACGTTAAGTTCACATTATTTTACATCTAAAACACGTATTTACAATACATTTGGGTGAATACAAAAAATAGAAAAAAAATTTGGGAAAAAATTGGGTAAAAAATGGTGATAATTCCGCTAAATATCGTTTAAAGTCATTTGTATTGAACTAATCATACTTTTTATATTTTTGTCGTTAAGTTCACATTATTTTACATCTAAAACACGTCTTTACAATACATTTGGTTGAATATAAAAGGTCGTAAAAAAATTTTGAAATACAGGTGATGAATCCGCTAAATATCGTCTTAAGTCATTTCTATTAAACTAATCATACTTTTTATATTTTTATCGTTAAGTTCACATTATTTTACATCTAAAACACGTATTTACAATACATTTGGGTGAATACAAAAAATAGAAAAAAAATTAGGGAAAAAATTTGGTAAAAAATGGTGATAATTTCGCTAAATATCGATTAAAGTCATTTGTATTGAACTAATCATACTTTTTATATTTTTATCGTTAAGTTCACTTTATTTTACATCAATAACACGTCTTTACAATACATTTGGGTGAATATAAAAGGTCGTAAAAAAATTTTGAAATACAGGTGATGAATCCGCTAAATATCGTCTTAAGTCATTTCTATTAAACTAATAATACTTTTTATATTTTTAACGTTAAGTTCACATTATTTTACATCTAAAACACGTATTTACAATACATTTGGGTGAATACAAAAAATAGAAAAAAAATTTGGGAAAAAAATGGTGATAATTCCGCTAAATATCGTTTAAAGTCATTTGTATTGAACTAATCATACTTTTTATATTTTTATCGTTAAGTTCACATTATTTTAGATCTAAAACACGTATTTACAATACATTTGGGTGAATACAAAAAATAGAAAAAAAATTTGGGAAAAAATTGGGTAAAAAATGGTGATAATTCCGCTAAATATCGTTTAAAGTCATTTGTATTGAACTAATCATACTTTTTATATTTTTATCGTTAAGTTCACATTATTTTACATCTAAAACACGTCTTTACAATACATTTGGGTGAATATAAAAGGTCGTAAAAAAATTTTGAAATACAGGTGATGAATCCGTTAAATATCGTCTTAAGTCATTTCTATTAAACTAATCATACTTTTTATATTTTTATCGTTAAGTTCACATTATTTTACATCTAAAACACGTATTTACAATACATTTGGGTGAATACAAAAAATAGAAAAAAAATTAGGGAAAAAATTTGGTAAAAAATGGTGATAATTTCGCTAAATATCGATTAAAGTCATTTGTATTGAACTAATCATACTTTTTATATTTTTATCGTTAAGTTCACTTTATTTTACATCAATAACACGTCTTTACAATACATTTGGGTGAATATAAAAGGTCGTAAAAAAATTTTGAAATACAGGTGATGAATCCGCTAAATATCGTCTTAAGTCATTTCTATTAAACTAATCATACTTTTTATATTTTTAACGTTAAGTTCACATTATTTTACATCTAAAACACGTATTTACAATACATTTGGGTGAATACAAAAAATAGAAAAAAAATTTGGGAAAAAAATGGTGATAATTCCGCTAAATATCGTTTAAAGTCATTTGTATTGAACTAATCATACTTTTTATATTTTTAACGTTAAGTTCACATTATTTTACATCTAAAACACGTATTTACAATACATTTGGGTGAATACAAAAAATAGAAAAAAAATTTGGGAAAAAATTGGGTAAAAAATGGTGATAATTCCGCTAAATATCGTTTAAAGTCATTTGTATTGAACTAATCATACTTTTTATATTTTTGTCGTTAAGTTCACATTATTTTACATCTAAAACACGTCTTTACAATACATTTGGTTGAATATAAAAGGTCGTAAAAAAATTTTGAAATACAGGTGATGAATCCGCTAAATATCGTCTTAAGTCATTTCTATTAAACTAATCATACTTTTTATATTTTTATCGTTAAGTTCACATTATTTTACATCTAAAACACGTATTTACAATACATTTGGGTGAATACAAAAAATAGAAAAAAAATTAGGGAAAAAATTTGGTAAAAAATGGTGATAATTTCGCTAAATATCGATTAAAGTCATTTGTATTGAACTAATCATACTTTTTATATTTTTATCGTTAAGTTCACTTTATTTTACATCAATAACACGTCTTTACAATACATTTGGGTGAATATAAAAGGTCGTAAAAAAATTTTGAAATACAGGTGATGAATCCGCTAAATATCGTCTTAAGTCATTTCTATTAAACTAATAATACTTTTTATATTTTTAACGTTAAGTTCACATTATTTTACATCTAAAACACGTATTTACAATACATTTGGGTGAATACAAAAAATAGAAAAAAAATTTGGGAAAAAAATGGTGATAATTCCGCTAAATATCGTTTAAAGTCATTTGTATTGAACTAATCATACTTTTTATATTTTTATCGTTAAGTTCACATTATTTTAGATCTAAAACACGTATTTACAATACATTTGGGTGAATACAAAAAATAGAAAAAAAATTTGGGAAAAAATTGGGTAAAAAATGGTGATAATTCCGCTAAATATCGTTTAAAGTCATTTGTATTGAACTAATCATACTTTTTATATTTTTATCGTTAAGTTCACATTATTTTAGATCTAAAACACGTATTTACAATACATTTGGGTGAATACAAAAAATAAAAAAAAAATTTGGGAAAAAATTGGGTAAAAAATGGTGATAATTCCGCTAAATATCGTTTAAAGTCATTTGTATTGAACTAATCATACTTTTTATATTTTTATCGTTAAGTTCACATTATTTTACATCTAAAACACGTATTTACAATACATTTGGGTGAATACAAAAAATAGAAAAAAAATTAGGGAAAAAATTTGGTAAAAAATGGTGATAATTTCGCTAAATATCGATTAAAGTCATTTGTATTGAACTAATCATACTTTTTATATTTTTATCGTTAAGTTCACTTTATTTTACATCAATAACACGTCTTTACAATACATTTGGGTGAATATAAAAGGTCGTAAAAAAATTTTGAAATACAGGTGATGAATCCGCTAAATATCGTCTTAAGTCATTTCTATTAAACTAATCATACTTTTTATATTTTTAACGTTAAGTTCACATTATTTTACATCTAAAACACGTATTTACAATACATTTGGGTGAATACAAAAACTAGAAAAAAAATTTGGGAAAAAATTGGGTAAAAAATGGTGATAATTCCGCTAAATATCGTTTAAAGTCATTTCTATTAAACTAATCATACTTTTTATATTTTTATCGTTAAGTTCACATAAATTTACATCTAAAACACGTATTTACAATACATTTGGGTGAATACAAAAAATAGAAAAAAAATTTGGGAAAAAATTGGGTAAAAAATGGTGATAATTCCGCTAAATATCGTTTAAAGTCATTTGTATTGAACTAATCATACTTTTTATATTTTTATCGTTAAGTTCACATTATTTTACATCTAAAACACGTCTTTAAAATACATTTGGGTGAATATAAAAGGTCGTAAAAAAATTTTGAAATACAGGTGATGAATCCGCTAAATATCGTCTTAAGTCATTTCTATTAAACTAATCATACTTTTTATATTTTTAACGTTAAGTTCACATTATTTTACATCTAAAACACGTATTTACAATACATTTGGGTGAATACAAAAAATAGAAAAAATATTTGGGAAAAAATTGGGTAAAAAATGGTGATAATTCCGCTAAATATCGTTTAAAGTCATTTGTATTGAACTAATCATACTTTTTATATTTTTATCGTTAAGTTCACATTATTTTACATCTAAAACACGTCTTTACAATACATTTGGGTGAATATAAAAGGTCGTAAAAAAATTTTGAAATACAGGTGATGAATCCGCTAAATATCGTCTTAAGTCATTTCTATTAAACTAATCATACTTTTTATATTTTTATCGTTAAGTTCACATTATTTTACATCTAAAACACGTATTTACAATACATTTGGGTGAATACAAAAAATAGAAAAAAAATTAGGGAAAAAATTTGGTAAAAAATGGTGATAATTTCGCTAAATATCGATTAAAGTCATTTGTATTGAACTAATCATACTTTTTATATTTTTATCGTTAAGTTCACTTTATTTTACATCAATAACACGTCTTTACAATACATTTGGGTGAATATAAAAGGTCGTAAAAAAATTTTGAAATACAGGTGATGAATCCGCTAAATATCGTCTTAAGTCATTTCTATTAAACTAATAATACTTTTTATATTTTTAACGTTAAGTTCACATTATTTTACATCTAAAACACGTATTTACAATACATTTGGGTGAATACAAAAAATAGAAAAAAAATTTGGGAAAAAAATGGTGATAATTCCGCTAAATATCGTTTAAAGTCATTTGTATTGAACTAATCATACTTTTTATATTTTTAACGTTAAGTTCACATTATTTTACATCTAAAACACGTATTTACAATACATTTGGGTGAATACAAAAAATAGAAAAAAAATTTGGGAAAAAAATGGTGATAATTCCGCTAAATATCGTTTAAAGTCATTTGTATTGAACTAATCATACTTTTTATATTTTTATCGTTAAGTTCACATTATTTTACATCTAAAACACGTCTTTACAATACATTTGGGTGAATATAAAAGGTCGTAAAAAAATTTTGAAATACAGGAGATGAATCCGCTAAATATCGTCTTAAGTCATTTCTATTACACTAATCATACTTTTTATATTTTTATCGTTAAGTTCACATTATTTTACATCTAAAACACGTATTTACAATACATTTGGGTGAATACAAAAAATAGAAAAAAAATTTGGGAAAAAAATGGTGATAATTCCGCTAAATATCGTTTAAAGTCATTTGTATTGAACTAATCATACTTTTTATATTTTTAACGTTAATTTCACATTATTTTACATCTAAAACACGTATTTACAATACATTTGGGTGAATACAAAAAATAGAAAAAAAATTTGGGAAAAAATTGGGTAAAAAATGGTGATAATTCCGCTAAATATCGTTTAAAGTCATTTGTATTGAACTAATCATACTTTTTATATTTTTATCGTTAAGTTCACATTATTTTACATCTAAAACACGTCTTTACAATACATTTGGGTGAATATAAAAGGTCGTATAAAAATTTTGAAATACAGGTGATGAATCCGCTAAATATCGTCTTAAGTCATTTCTATTAAACTAATCATACTTTTTATATTTTTATCGTTAAGTTCACATTATTTTACATCTAAAACACGTATTTACAATACATTTGGGTGAATATAAAAGGTCGTAAAAAAATTTTGAAATACAGGTGATGAATCCGCTAAATATCGTCTTAAGTCATTTCTATTAAACTAATAATACTTTTTATATTTTTAACGTTAAGTTCACATTATTTTACATCTAAAACACGTATTTACAATACATTTGGGTGAATACAAAAAATAGAAAAAAAATTTGGGAAAAAAATGGTGATAATTCCGCTAAATATCGTTTAAAGTCATTTGTATTGAACTAATCATACTTTTTATATTTTTATCGTTAAGTTCACATTATTTTAGATCTAAAACACGTATTTACAATACATTTGGGTGAATACAAAAAATAGAAAAAAAATTTGGGAAAAAATTGGGTAAAAAATGGTGATAATTCCGCTAAATATCGTTTAAAGTCATTTGTATTGAACTAATCATACTTTTTATATTTTTATCGTTAAGTTCACATTATTTTACATCTAAAACACGTCTTTACAATACATTTGGGTGAATATAAAAGGTCGTAAAAAAATTTTGAAATACAGGTGATGAATCCGTTAAATATCGTCTTAAGTCATTTCTATTAAACTAATCATACTTTTTATATTTTTATCGTTAAGTTCACATTATTTTACATCTAAAACACGTATTTACAATACATTTGGGTGAATACAAAAAATAGAAAAAAAATTAGGGAAAAAATTTGGTAAAAAATGGTGATAATTTCGCTAAATATCGATTAAAGTCATTTGTATTGAACTAATCATACTTTTTATATTTTTATCGTTAAGTTCACTTTATTTTACATCAATAACACGTCTTTACAATACATTTGGGTGAATATAAAAGGTCGTAAAAAAATTTTGAAATACAGGTGATGAATCCGCTAAATATCGTCTTAAGTCATTTCTATTACACTAATCATACTTTTTATATTTTTATCGTTAAGTTCACATTATTTTACATCTAAAACACGTATTTACAATACATTTGGGTGAATACAAAAAATAGAAAAAAAATTAGGGAAAAAATTTGGTAAAAAATGGTGATAATTTCGCTAAATATCGATTAAAGTCATTTGTATTGAACTAATCATACTTTTTATATTTTTATCGTTAAGTTCACTTTATTTTACATCAATAACACGTCTTTACAATACATTTGGGTGAATATAAAAGGTCGTAAAAAAATTTTGAAATACAGGTGATGAATCCGCTAAATATCGTCTTAAGTCATTTCTATTAAACTAATAATACTTTTTATATTTTTAACGTTAAGTTCACATTATTTTACATCTAAAACACGTATTTACAATACATTTGGGTGAATACAAAAAATAGAAAAAAAATTTGGGAAAAAAATGGTGATAATTCCGCTAAATATCGTTTAAAGTCATTTGTATTGAACTAATCATACTTTTTATATTTTTATCGTTAAGTTCACATTATTTTACATCTAAAACACGTATTTACAATACATTTGGGTGAATAAAAAAAATAGAAAAAAAATTTGGGAAAAAATTGGGTAAAAAATGGTGATAATTCCGCTAAATATCGTTAAGAGTCATTTGTATTGAACTAATCATACTTTTTATATTTTTATCGTTAAGTTCACATTATTTTACATCTAAAACACGTATTTACAATACATTTGGGTGAATACAAAAAATAGAAAAAAAATTTGGGAAAAAATTGGGTAAAAAATGGTGATAATTCCGCTAAATATCGTTTAAAGTCATTTCTATTAAACTAATCATACTTTTTATATTTTTATCGTTAAGTTCACATTATTTTACATCTAAAACACGTCTTTACAATACATTTGGGTGAATATAAAAGGTCGTAAAATAATTTTGAAATACAGGTGATGAATCCGCTAAATATCGTCTTAAGTCATTTCTATTACACTAATCATACTTTTTATATTTTTATCGTTATGTTCACATTATTTTACATCTAAAACACGTATTTACAATACATTTGGGTGAATACAAAAAATAGAAAAAAAATTAGGGAAAAAATTTGGTAAAAAATGGTGATAATTTCGCTAAATATCGATTAAAGTCATTTGTATTGAACTAATCATACTTTTTATATTTTTATCGTTAAGTTCACTTTATTTTACATCAATAACACGTCTTTACAATACATTTGGGTGCATATAAAAGGTCGTAAAAAAATTTTGAAATACAGGCGATGAATCCGCTAAATATCGTCTTAAGTCATTTCTATTAAACTAATCATACTTTTTATATTTTTAACGTTAAGTTCACATTATTTTACATCTAAAACACGTATTTACAATACATTTGGGTGAATACAAAAAATAGAAAAAAAATTTGGGAAAAAAATGGTGATAATTCCGCTAAATATCGTTTAAAGTCATTTGTATTGAACTAATCATACTTTTTATATTTTTATCGTTAAGTTCACATTATTTTACATCTAAAACACGTATTTACAATACATTTGGGTGAATACAAAAAATAGAAAAAAAATTTGGGAAAAAATTGGGTAAAAAATGGTGATAATTCCGCTAAATATCGTTTAAAGTCATTTCTATTAAACTAATTATACTTTTTATATTTTTATCGTTAAGTTCACATAAATTTACATCTAAAACACGTCTTTACAATACATTTGGGTGAATATAAAAGGTCGTAAAAAAATTTTGAAATACAGGTGATGAATCCGCTAAATATCGTCTTAAGTCATTTCTATTAAACTAATCATACTTTTTATATTTTTAACTTTAAGTTCACATTATTTTACATCTAAAACACCTATTTACAATACATTTGGGTGAATACAAAAAATAGAAAAAAAATTTGGGAAAAAAATGGTGATAATTCCGCTAAATATCGTTTAAAGTCATTTGTATTGAACTAATCATACTTTTTATATTTTTATCGTTAAGTTCACATTATTTTACATCTAAAACACGTATTTACAATACATTTGGGTGAATACAAAAAATAGAAAAAAAATTTGGGAAAAAATTGAGTAAAAAATGGTGATAATTCCGCTAAATATCGTTTAAAGTCATTTGTATTGAACTAATCATACTTTTTATATTTTTATCGTTAAGTTCACATTATTTTACATCTAAAACACGTCTTTACAATACATTTGGGTGAATATAAAAGGTCGTAAAAAAATTTTGAAATACAGGTGATGAATCCGCTAAATATCGTCTTAAGTCATTTCTATTAAACTAATCATACTTTTTATATTTTTAACGTTAAGTTCACATTATTTTACATCTAAAACACGTATTTACAATACATTTGGGTGAATACAAAAAATAGAAAAAAAATTTGGGAAAAAATTGGGTAATAAATGGTGATAATTCCGCTAAATATCGTTTAAAGTCATTTGTATTGAACTAATCATACTTTTTATATTTTTATCGTTAAGATCACGTTATTTTACATCTAAAACACGTCTTTACAATACATTTGGGTGAATATAAAAGGTCGTAAAAAAATTTTGAAATACAGGTGATGAATCCGCTAAATATCGTCTTAAGTCATTTCTATTAAACTAATCATACTTTTTATATTTTTAACGTTAAGTTCACATTATTTTACATCTAAAACACGTATTTACAATACATTTGGGTGAATACAAAAAATAGAAAAAAAATTTGGGAAAAAAATGGTGATAATTCCGCTAAATATCGTTTAAAGTCATTTGTATTGAACTAATCATACTTTTTATATTTTTATCGTTAAGTTCACATTATTTTACATCTAAAACACGTATTTACAATACATTTGGGTGAATAAAAAAAATAGAAAAAAAATTTGGGAAAAAATTGGGTAAAAAATGGTGATAATTCCGCTAAATATCGTTAAGAGTCATTTGTATTGAACTAATCATACTTTTTATATTTTTATCGTTAAGTTCACATTATTTTACATCTAAAACACGTATTTACAATACATTTGGGTGAATACAAAAAATAGAAAAAAAATTTGGGAAAAAATTGGGTAAAAAATGGTGATAATTCCGCTAAATATCGTTTAAAGTCATTTGTATTGAACTAATCATACTTTTTATATTTTTATCGTTAAGTTCACATTATTTTACATCTAAAACACGTCTTTACAATACATTTGGGTGAATATAAAAGGTCGTAAAATAATTTTGAAATACAGGTGATGAATCCGCTAAATATCGTCTTAAGTCATTTCTATTACACTAATCATACTTTTTATATTTTTATCGTTATGTTCACATTATTTTACATCTAAAACACGTATTTACAATACATTTGGGTGAATACAAAAAATAGAAAAAAAATTAGGGAAAAAATTTGGTAAAAAATGGTGATAATTTCGCTAAATATCGATTAAAGTCATTTGTATTGAACTAATCATACTTTTTATATTTTTATCGTTAAGTTCACTTTATTTTACATCAATAACACGTCTTTACAATACATTTGGGTGCATATAAAAGGTCGTAAAAAAATTTTGAAATACAGGCGATGAATCCGCTAAATATCGTCTTAAGTCATTTCTATTAAACTAATCATACTTTTTATATTTTTAACGTTAAGTTCACATTATTTTACATCTAAAACACGTATTTACAATACATTTGGATGAATACAAAAAATAGAAAAAAAATTTGGGAAAAAAATGGTGATAATTCCGCTAAATATCGTTTAAAGTCATTTGTATTGAACTAATCATACTTTTTATATTTTTATCGTTAAGATCACGTTATTTTACATCTAAAACACGTCTTTACAATACATTTGGGTGAATATAAAAGGTCGTAAAAAAATTTTGAAATACAGGTGATGAATCCGCTAAATATCGTCTTAAGTCATTTCTATTAAACTAATCATACTTTTTATATTTTTAACGTTAAGTTCACATTATTTTACATCTAAAACACGTATTTACAATACATTTGGGTGAATACAAAAAATAGAAAAAAAATTTGGGAAAAAAATGGTGATAATTCCGCTAAATATCGTTTAAAGTCATTTGTATTGAACTAATCATACTTTTTATATTTTTATCGTTAAGTTCACATTATTTTACATCTAAAACACGTATTTACAATACATTTGGGTGAATAAAAAAAATAGAAAAAAAATTTGGGAAAAAATTGGGTAAAAAATGGTGATAATTCCGCTAAATATCGTTAAGAGTCATTTGTATTGAACTAATCATACTTTTTATATTTTTATCGTTAAGTTCACATTATTTTACATCTAAAACACGTATTTACAATACATTTGGGTGAATACAAAAAATAGAAAAAAAATTTGGGAAAAAATTGGGTAAAAAATGGTGATAATTCCGCTAAATATCGTTTAAAGTCATTTGTATTGAACTAATCATACTTTTTATATTTTTATCGTTAAGTTCACATTATTTTACATCTAAAACACGTCTTTACAATACATTTGGGTGAATATAAAAGGTCGTAAAATAATTTTGAAATACAGGTGATGAATCCGCTAAATATCGTCTTAAGTCATTTCTATTACACTAATCATACTTTTTATATTTTTATCGTTATGTTCACATTATTTTACATCTAAAACACGTATTTACAATACATTTGGGTGAATACAAAAAATAGAAAAAAAATTAGGGAAAAAATTTGGTAAAAAATGGTGATAATTTCGCTAAATATCGATTAAAGTCATTTGTATTGAACTAATCATACTTTTTATATTTTTATCGTTAAGTTCACTTTATTTTACATCAATAACACGTCTTTACAATACATTTGGGTGCATATAAAAGGTCGTAAAAAAATTTTGAAATACAGGCGATGAATCCGCTAAATATCGTCTTAAGTCATTTCTATTAAACTAATCATACTTTTTATATTTTTAACGTTAAGTTCACATTATTTTACATCTAAAACACGTATTTACAATACATTTGGATGAATACAAAAAATAGAAAAAAAATTTGGGAAAAAAATGGTGATAATTCCGCTAAATATCGTTTAAAGTCATTTGTATTGAACTAATCATACTTTTTATATTTTTATCGTTAAGATCACGTTATTTTACATCTAAAACACGTCTTTACAATACATTTGGGTGAATATAAAAGGTCGTAAAAAAATTTTGAAATACAGGTGATGAATCCGCTAAATATCGTCTTAAGTCATTTCTATTAAACTAATCATACTTTTTATATTTTTAACGTTAAGTTCACATTATTTTACATCTAAAACACGTATTTACAATACATTTGGGTGAATACAAAAAATAGAAAAAAAATTTGGGAAAAAAATGGTGATAATTCCGCTAAATATCGTTTAAAGTCATTTGTATTGAACTAATCATACTTTTTATATTTTTATCGTTAAGTTCACATTATTTTACATCTAAAACACGTATTTACAATACATTTGGGTGAATAAAAAAAATAGAAAAAAAATTTGGGAAAAAATTGGGTAAAAAATGGTGATAATTCCGCTAAATATCGTTAAGAGTCATTTGTATTGAACTAATCATACTTTTTATATTTTTATCGTTAAGTTCACATTATTTTACATCTAAAACACGTATTTACAATACATTTGGGTGAATACAAAAAATAGAAAAAAAATTTGGGAAAAAATTGGGTAAAAAATGGTGATAATTCCGCTAAATATCGTTTAAAGTCATTTGTATTGAACTAATCATACTTTTTATATTTTTATCGTTAAGTTCACATTATTTTACATCTAAAACACGTCTTTACAATACATTTGGGTGAATATAAAAGGTCGTAAAATAATTTTGAAATACAGGTGATGAATCCGCTAAATATCGTCTTAAGTCATTTCTATTACACTAATCATACTTTTTATATTTTTATCGTTATGTTCACATTATTTTACATCTAAAACACGTATTTACAATACATTTGGGTGAATACAAAAAATAGAAAAAAAATTAGGGAAAAAATTTGGTAAAAAATGGTGATAATTTCGCTAAATATCGATTAAAGTCATTTGTATTGAACTAATCATACTTTTTATATTTTTATCGTTAAGTTCACTTTATTTTACATCAATAACACGTCTTTACAATACATTTGGGTGCATATAAAAGGTCGTAAAAAAATTTTGAAATACAGGCGATGAATCCGCTAAATATCGTCTTAAGTCATTTCTATTAAACTAATCATACTTTTTATATTTTTAACGTTAAGTTCACATTATTTTACATCTAAAACACGTATTTACAATACATTTGGATGAATACAAAAAATAGAAAAAAAATTTGGGAAAAAAATGGTGATAATTCCGCTAAATATCGTTTAAAGTCATTTGTATTGAACTAATCATACTTTTTATATTTTTATCGTTAAGTTCACATTATTTTACATCTAAAACACGTATTTACAATACATTTGGGTGAATACAAAAAATAGAAAAAAAATTTGGGAAAAAATTGAGTAAAAAATGGTGATAATTCCGCTAAATATCGTTTAAAGTCATTTGTATTGAACTAATCATACTTTTTATATTTTTATCGTTAAGTTCACATTATTTTACATCTAAAACACGTCTTTACAATACATTTGGGTGAATATAAAAGGTCGTAAAATAATTTTGAAATACAGGTGATGAATCCGCTAAATATCGTCTTAAGTCATTTCTATTCAACTAATCATACTTTTTATATTTTTATCGTTATGTTCACATTATTTTACATCTAAAACACGTATTTACAATACATTTGGGTGAATACAAAAAATAGAAAAAAAATTAGGGAAAAAATTTGGTAAAAAATGGTGATAATTTCGCTAAATATCGATTAAAGTCATTTGTATTGAACTAATCATACTTTTTATATTTTTATCGTTAAGTTCACTTTATTTTACATCAATAACACGTCTTTACAATACATTTGGGTGCATATAAAAGGTCGTAAAAAAATTTTGAAATACAGGCGATGAATCCGCTAAATATCGTCTTAAGTCATTTCTATTAAACTAATCATACTTTTTATATTTTTAACGTTAAGTTCACATTATTTTACATCTAAAACACGTATTTACAATACATTTGGGTGAATACAAAAAATAGAAAAAAAATTTGGGAAAAAAATGGTGATAATTCCGCTAAATATCGTTTAAAGTCATTTGTATTGAACTAATCATACTTTTTATATTTTTATCGTTAAGTTCACATTATTTTACATCTAAAACACGTATTTACAATACATTTGGGTGAATACAAAAAATAGAAAAAAAATTTGGGAAAAAATTGAGTAAAAAATGGTGATAATTCCGCTAAATATCGTTTAAAGTCATTTGTATTGAACTAATCATACTTTTTATATTTTTATCGTTAAGTTCACATTATTTTACATCTAAAACACGTATTTACAATACATTTGGGTGAATACAAAAAATAGAAAAAAAATTTGGGAAAAAATTGGGTAAAAAATGGTGATAATTCCGCTAAATATCGTTTAAAGTCATTTGTATTGAACTAATCATACTTTTTATATTTTTATCGTTAAGTTCACATTATTTTACATCTAAAACACGTCTTTACAATACATTTGGGTGAATATAAAAGGTCGTAAAATAATTTTGAAATACAGGTGATGAATCCGCTAAATATCGTCTTAAGTCATTTCTATTACACTAATCATACTTTTTATATTTTTATCGTTATGTTCACATTATTTTACATCTAAAACACGTATTTACAATACATTTGGGTGAATACAAAAAATAGAAAAAAAATTAGGGAAAAAATTTGGTAAAAAATGGTGATAATTTCGCTAAATATCGATTAAAGTCATTTGTATTGAACTAATCATACTTTTTATATTTTTATCGTTAAGTTCACTTTATTTTACATCAATAACACGTCTTTACAATACATTTGGGTGCATATAAAAGGTCGTAAAAAAATTTTGAAATACAGGCGATGAATCCGCTAAATATCGTCTTAAGTCATTTCTATTAAACTAATCATACTTTTTATATTTTTAACGTTAAGTTCACATTATTTTACATCTAAAACACGTATTTACAATACATTTGGGTGAATACAAAAAATAGAAAAAAAATTTGGGAAAAAAATGGTGATAATTCCGCTAAATATCGTTTAAAGTCATTTGTATTGAACTAATCATACTTTTTATATTTTTATCGTTAAGTTCACATTATTTTACATCTAAAACACGTATTTACAATACATTTGGGTGAATACAAAAAATAGAAAAAAAATTTGGGAAAAAATTGGGTAAAAAATGGTGATAATTCCGCTAAATATCGTTTAAAGTCATTTCTATTAAACTAATCATACTTTTTATATTTTTATCGTTAAGTTCACATAAATTTACATCTAAAACACGTCTTTACAATACATTTGGGTGAATATAAAAGGTCGTAAAAAAATTTTGAAATACAGGTGATGAATCCGCTAAATATCGTCTTAAGTCATTTCTATTAAACTAATCATACTTTTTATATTTTTAACTTTAAGTTCACATTATTTTACATCTAAAACACCTATTTACAATACATTTGGGTGAATACAAAAAATAGAAAAAAAATTTGGGAAAAAAATGGTGATAATTCCGCTAAATATCGTTTAAAGTCATTTGTATTGAACTAATCATACTTTTTATATTTTTATCGTTAAGATCACGTTATTTTACATCTAAAACACGTCTTTACAATACATTTGGGTGAATATAAAAGGTCGTAAAAAAATTTTGAAATACAGGTGATGAATCCGCTAAATATCGTCTTAAGTCATTTCTATTAAACTAATCATACTTTTTATATTTTTAACGTTAAGTTCACATTATTTTACATCTAAAACACGTATTTACAATACATTTGGGTGAATACAAAAAATAGAAAAAAAATTTGGGAAAAAAATGGTGATAATTCCGCTAAATATCGTTTAAAGTCATTTGTATTGAACTAATCATACTTTTTATATTTTTATCGTTAAGTTCACATTATTTTACATCTAAAACACGTATTTACAATACATTTGGGTGAATAAAAAAAATAGAAAAAAAATTTGGGAAAAAATTGGGTAAAAAATGGTGATAATTCCGCTAAATATCGTTAAGAGTCATTTGTATTGAACTAATCATACTTTTTATATTTTTATCGTTAAGTTCACATTATTTTACATCTAAAACACGTATTTACAATACATTTGGGTGAATATAAAAGGTCGTAAAAAAATTTTGAAATACAGGTGATGAATCCGCTAAATATCGTCTTAAGTCATTTCTATTACACTAATCATACTTTTTATATTTTTATCGTTAATTTCACATTATTTTACATCTAAAACACGTATTTACAATACATTTGGGTGAATACAAAAAATAGAAAAAAAATTTGGGAAAAAAATGGTGATAATTCCGCTAAATATCGTTTAAAGTCATTTGTATTGAACTAATCATACTTTTTATATTTTTAACGTTAAGTTCACATTATTTTACATCTAAAACACGTATTTACAATACATTTGGGTGAATACAAAAAATAGAAAAAAAATTTGGGAAAAAATTGGGTAAAAAATGGTGATAATTCCGCTAAATATCGTTTAAAGTCATTTGTATTGAACTAATCATACTTTTTATATTTTTATCGTTAAGTTCACATTATTTTACATCTAAAACACGTCTTTACAATACATTTGGGTGAATATAAAAGGTCGTAAAAAAATTTTGAAATACAGGTGATGAATCCGCTAAATATCGTCTTAAGTCATTTCTATTAAACTAATCATACTTTTTATATTTTTATCGTTAAGTTCACATTATTTTACATCTAAAACACGTATTTACAATACATTTGGGTGAATACAAAAAATAGAAAAAAAATTAGGGAAAAAATTTGGTAAAAAATGGTGATCATTTCGCTAAATATCGATTAAAGTCATTTGTATTGAACTAATCATACTTTTTATATTTTTATCGTTAAGTTCACTTTATTTTACATCAATAACACGTCTTTACAATACATTTGGGTGAATATAAAAGGTCGTAATAAAATTTTGAAATACAGGTGATGAATCCGCTAAATATCGTCTTAAGTCATTTATATTAAACTAATCATACTTTTTATATTTTTAACGTTAAGTTCACATTATTTTACATCTAAAACACGTATTTACAATACATTTGGGTGAATACAAAAAATAGAAAAAAAATTTGGGAAAAAAATGGTGATAATTCCGCTAAATATCGTTTAAAGTCATTTGTATTGAACTAATCATACTTTTTATATTTTTAACGTTAAGTTCACATTATTTTACATCTAAAACACGTATTTACAATACATTTGGGTGAATACAAAAAATAGAAAAAAAATTTGGGAAAAAAATGGTGATAATTCCGCTAAATATCGTTTAAAGTCATTTGTATTGAACTAATCATACTTTTTATATTTTTATCGTTAAGTTCACATTATTTTACATCTAAAACACGTATTTACAATACATTTGGATGAATACAAAAAATAGAAAAAAAATTTGGGAGAAAATTGGGTAAAAAATGGTGATAATTCCGCTAAATATCGTTTAAAGTCATTTGTATTGAACTAATCATACTTTTTATATTTCTATCGTTAAGTTCACATTATTTTACATCTAAAACACGTCTTTACAATACATTTGGGTGAATATAAAAGGTCGTAAAAAAATTTTGAAATACAGGTGATGAATCCGCTAAATATCGTCTTAAGTCATTTCTATTACACTAATCATACTTTTTATATTTTTATCGTTAAGTTCACATTATTTTACATCTAAAATACGTATTTACAATACATTTGGGTGAATACAAAAAATAGAAAAAAAATTAGGGAAAAAATTTGGTAAAAAATGGTGATAATTTCGCTAAATATCGATTAAAGTCATTTGTATTGAACTAATCATACTTTTTATATTTTTATCGTAAAGTTCACTTTATTTTACATCAATAACACGTCTTTACAATACATTTGGGTGAATATAAAAGGTCGTAAAAAAATTTTGAAATACAGGTGATGAATCCGCTAAATATCGTCTTAAGTCATTTCTATTAAACTAATCATACTTTTTATATTTTTAACGTTAAGTTCACATTATTTTACATCTAAAACACGTATTTACAATACATTTGGGTGAATACAAAAAATAGAAAAAAAATTTGGGAAAAAAATGGTGATAATTCCGCTAAATATCGTTTAAAGTCATTTGTATTGAACTAATCATACTTTTTATATTTTTATCGTTAAGTTCACATTATTTTACATCTAAAACACGTATTTACAATACATTTGGGTGAATACAAAAAATAGAAAAAAAATTTGGGAAAAAATTGGGTAAAAAATGGTGATAATTCCGCTAAATATCGTTTAAAGTCATTTGTATTGAACTAATCATACTTTTTATATTTTTATCGTTAAGTTCACATTATTTTACATCTAAAACACGTCTTTACAATACATTTGGGTGAATATAAAAGGTCGTAAAAAAATTTTGAAATACAGGTGATGAATCCGCTAAATATCGTCTTAAGTCATTTCTATTACACTAATCATACTTTTTATATTTTTATCGTTAAGTTCACATTATTTTACATCTAAAACACGTATTTACAATACATTTGGGTGAATACAAAAAATAGAAAAAAAATTAGGGAAAAAATTTGGTAAAAAATGGTGATAATTTCGCTAAATATCGATTAAAGTCATTTGTATTGAACTAATCATACTTTTTATATTTTTATCGTTAAGTTCACTTTATTTTACATCAATAACACGTCTTTACAATACATTTGGGTGAATATAAAAGGTCGTAAAAAAATTTTGAAATACAGGTGATGAATCCGCTAAATATCGTCTTAAGTCATTTCTATTAAACTAATCATACTTTTTATATTTTTAACGTTAAGTTCACATTATTTTACATCTAAAACACGTATTTACAATACATTTGGGTGAATACAAAAAATAGAAAAAAAATTTGGGAAAAAAATGGTGATAATTCCGCTAAATATCGTTTAAAGTCATTTGTATTGAACTAATCATACTTTTTATATTTTTATCGTTATGTTCACATTATTTTACATCTAAAACACGTATTTACAATACATTTGGGTGAATACAAAAAATAGAAAAAAAATTTGGGAAAAAATTGGGTAAAAAATGGTGATAATTCCGCTAAATATCGTTTAAAGTCATTTCTATTAAACTAATCATACTTTTTATATTTTTAACGTTAAGTTCACATTATTTTACATCTAAAACACGTATTTACAATACATTTGGGTGAATACAAAAAATAGAAAAAAAATTTGGGAAAAAAATGGTGATAATTCCGCTAAATATCGTTTAAAGTCATTTGTATTGAACTAATCATACTTTTTATATTTTTATCGTTAAGTTCACATTATTTTACATCTAAAACACGTCTTTACAATACATTTGGGTGAATATAAAAGGTCGTAAAAAAATTTTGAAATACAGGTGATGAATCCGCTAAATATCGTCTTAAGTCATTTCTATTAAACTAATCATACTTTTTATATTTTTATCGTCAAGTTCACATTATTTTACATCTAAAACACGTATTTACAATACATTTGGGTGAATACAAAAAATAGAAAAAAAATTTGGGAAAAAATTTGGTAAAAAATGGTGATAATTTCGCTAAATATCGATTAAAGTCATTTGTATTGAACTAATCATACTTTTTATATTTTTAACGTTAAGTTCACATTATTTTACATCTATAACACGTCTTTACAATACATTTGGGTGAATACAAAAAATAGAAAAAAAATTTGGGAAAAAAATGGTGATAATTCCGCTAAATATCGTTTAAAGTCATTTGTATTGAACTAATCATACTTTTTATATTTTTATCGTTAAGTTCACATTATTTTACATCTAAAACACGTATTTACAATACATTTGGGTGAATACAAAAAATAGAAAAAAAATTTGGGAAAAAATTGGGTAAAAAATGGTGATAATTCCGCTAAATATCGTTTAAAGTCATTTGTATTGAACTAATCATACTTTTTATATTTTTATCGTTAAGTTCACATTATTTTACATCTAAAACACGTCTTTACAATACATTTGGGTGAATATAAAAGGTCGTAAAAAAATTTTGAAATACAGGTGATGAATCCGCTAAATATCGTTTTAAGTCATTTCTATTACACTAATCATACTTTTTATATTTTTATCGTTAAGTTCACATTATTTTACATCTAAAACACGTATTTACAATACATTTGGGTGAATACAAAAAATAGAAAAAAAATTAGGGAAAAAATTTGGTAAAAAATGGTGATAATTTCGCTAAATATCGATTAAAGTCATTTGTATTGAACTAATCATACTTTTTATATTTTTATCGTTAAGTTCACTTTATTTTACATCAATAACACGTCTTTACAATACATTTGGGTGAATATAAAAGGTCGTAAAAAAATTTTGAAATACAGGTGATGAATCCGCTAAATATCGTCTTAAGTCATTTCTATTAAACTAATCATACTTTTTATATTTTTAACGTTAAGTTCACATTATTTTACATCTAAAACACGTATTTACAATACATTTGGGTGAATACAAAAAATAGAAAAAAAATTTGGGAAAAAAATGGTGATAATTCCGCTAAATATCGTTTAAAGTCATTTGTATTGAACTAATCATACTTTTTATATTTTTATCGTTATGTTCACATTATTTTACATCTAAAACACGTATTTACAATACATTTGGGTGAATACAAAAAATAGAAAAAAAATTTGGGAAAAAATTGGGTAAAAAATGGTGATAATTCCGCTAAATATCGTTTAAAGTCATTTCTATTAAACTAATCATACTTTTTATATTTTTAACGTTAAGTTCACATTATTTTACATCTAAAACACGTATTTACAATACATTTGGGTGAATACAAAAAATAGAAAAAAAATTTGGGAAAAAAATGGTGATAATTCCGCTAAATATCGTTTAAAGTCATTTGTATTGAACTAATCATACTTTTTATATTTTTATCGTTAAGTTCACATTATTTTACATCTAAAACACGTCTTTACAATACATTTGGGTGAATATAAAAGGTCGTAAAAAAATTTTGAAATACAGGTGATGAATCCGCTAAATATCGTCTTAAGTCATTTCTATTAAACTAATCATACTTTTTATATTTTTATCGTCAAGTTCACATTATTTTACATCTAAAACACGTATTTACAATACATTTGGGTGAATACAAAAAATAGAAAAAAAATTTGGGAAAAAATTTGGTAAAAAATGGTGATAATTTCGCTAAATATCGATTAAAGTCATTTGTATTGAACTAATCATACTTTTTATATTTTTAACGTTAAGTTCACATTATTTTACATCTATAACACGTCTTTACAATACATTTGGGTGAATACAAAAAATAGAAAAAAAATTTGGGAAAAAAATGGTGATAATTCCGCTAAATATCGTTTAAAGTCATTTGTATTGAACTAATCATACTTTTTATATTTTTATCGTTAAGTTCACATTATTTTACATCTAAAACACGTATTTACAATACATTTGGGTGAATACAAAAAATAGAAAAAAAATTTGGGAAAAAATTGGGTAAAAAATGGTGATAATTCCGCTAAATATCGTTTAAAGTCATTTGTATTGAACTAATCATACTTTTTATATTTTTATCGTTAAGTTCACATTATTTTACATCTAAAACACGTCTTTACAATACATTTGGGTGAATATAAAAGGTCGTAAAAAAATTTTGAAATACAGGTGATGAATCCGCTAAATATCGTTTTAAGTCATTTCTATTACACTAATCATACTTTTTATATTTTTATCGTTAAGTTCACATTATTTTACATCTAAAACACGTATTTACAATACATTTGGGTGAATACAAAAAATAGAAAAAAAATTTTGGAAAAAAATGGTGATAATTCCGCTAAATATCGTTTAAAGTCATTTGTATTGAACTAATCATACTTTTTATATTTTTAACGTTAAGTTCACATTATTTTACATCTAAAACACGTATTTACAATACATTTGGGTGAATACAAAAAATAGAAAAAAAATTTGGGAAAAAATTGGGTAAAAAATGGTGATAATTCCGCTAAATATCGTTTAAAGTCATTTGTATTGAACTAATCATACTTTTTATATTTTTATCGTTATGTTCATATTATTTTACATCTAAAACACGTCTTTACAATACATTTGGGTGAATATAAAAGGTCGTAAAAAAATTTTGAAATACAGGTGATGAATCCGCTAAATATCGTCTTAAGTCATTTCTATTAAACTAATCATACTTTTTATATTTTTATCGTTAAGTTCACATTATTTTACATCTAAAACACGTATTTACAATACATTTGGGTGAATACAAAAAATAGAAAAAAAATTAGGGAAAAAATTTGGTAAAAAATGGTGATAATTCCGCTAAATATCGTTTAAAGTCATTTGTATTGAACTAATCATACTTTTAATATTTTTATCGTTAAGTTCACTTTATTTTACATCAATAACACGTCTTTACAATACATTTGGGTGAATATAAAAGGTCGTAATAAAATTTTGAAATACAGGTGATGAATCCGCTAAATATCGTCTTAAGTCATTTCTATTAAACTAATCATACTTTTTATATTTTTAACGTTAAGTTCACATTATTTTACATCTAAAACACGTATTTACAATACATTTGGGTGAATACAAAAAATAGAAAAAAAATTTGGGAAAAAAATGGTGATAATTCCGCTAAATATCGTTTAAAGTCATTTGTATTGAACTAATCATACTTTTTATATTTTTAACGTTAAGTTCACATTATTTTACATCTAAAACACGTATTTACAATACATTTGGGTGAATACAAAAAATAGAAAAAAAATTAGGGAAAAAATTTGGTAAAAAATGGTGATAATTTCGCTAAATATCGATTAAAGTCATTTGTATTGAACTTATCATACTTTTTATATTTTTATCGTTAAGTTCACTTTATTTTACATCAATAACACGTCTTTACAATACATTTGGGTGAATATAAAAGGTCGTAAAAAAATTTTGAAATACAGGTGATGAATCCGCTAAATATCGTCTTAAGTCATTTCTATTAAACTAATCATACTTTTTATATTTTTAACGTTAAGTTCACATTATTTTACATCTAAAACACGTATTTACAATACATTTGGGTGAATACAAAAAATAGAAAAAAAATTTGGGAAAAAAATGGTGATAATTCCGCTAAATATCGTTTAAAGTCATTTGTATTGAACTAATCATACTTTTTATATTTTTATCGTTAAGTTCACATTATTTTACATCTAAAACACGTATTTACAATACATTTGGGTGAATACAAAAAATAGAAAAAAAATTTGGGAGAAAATTGGGTAAAAAATGGTGATAATTCCGCTAAATATCGTTTAAAGTCATTTGTATTGAACTAATCATACTTTTAATATTTTTATCGTTAAGTTCACATTATTTTACATCTAAAACATGTCTTTACAATACATTTGGGTGAATATAAAAGGTCGTAAAAAAATTTTGAAATACAGGTGATGAATCCGCTAAATATCGTCTTAAGTCATTTCTATTACACTAATCATACTTTTTATATTTTTATCGTTAAGTTCACATTATTTTACATCTAAAATACGTATTTACAATACATTTGGGTGAATACAAAAAATAGAAAAAAAATTAGGGAAAAAATTTGGTAAAAAATGGTGATAATTTCGCTAAATATCGATTAAAGTCATTTGTATTGAACTAATCATACTTTTTATATTTTTATCGTTAAGTTCACTTTATTTTACATCAATAACACGTCTTTACAATACATTTGGGTGAATATAAAAGGTCGTAAAAAAATTTTGAAATACAGGTGATGAATCCGCTAAATATCGTCTTAAGTCATTTCTATTAAACTAATCATACTTTTTATATTTTTAACGTTAAGTTCACATTATTTTACATCTAAAACACGTATTTACAATACATTTGGGTGAATACAAAAAATAGAAAAAAAATTTGGGAAAAAAATGGTGATAATTCCGCTAAATATCGTTTAAAGTCATTTGTATTGAACTAATCATACTTTTTATATTTTTATCGTTAAGTTCACATTATTTTACATCTAAAACACGTATTTACAATACATTTGGGTGAATACAAAAAATAGAAAAAAAATTTGGGAAAAAATTGGGTAAAAAATTGTGATAATTCCGCTAAATATCGTTTAAAGTCATTTCTATTAAACTAATCATACTTTTTATATTTTTATCGTTAAGTTCACATAAACATACATCTAAAACACGTCTTTACAATACATTTGGGTGAATATAAAAGGTCGTAAAAAAATTTTGAAATACAGGTGATGAATCCGCTAAATATCGTCTTAAGTCATTTCTATTAAACTAATCATACTTTTTATATTTTTAACGTTAAGTTCACATTATTTTACATCTAAAACACGTATTTACAATACATTTGGGTGAATACAAAAAATAGAAAAAAAATTTGGGAAAAAATTGGGTAAAAAATGGTGATAATTCCGCTAAATATCGTTTAAAGTCATTTGTATTGAACTAATCATACTTTTTATATTTTTATCGTTAAGTTCACATTATTTTACATCTAAAACACGTCTTTACAATACATTTGGGTGAATATAAAAGGTCGTAAAAAAATTTTGAAATACAGGTGATGAATCCGCTAAATATCGTCTTAAGTCATTTCTATTACACTAATCATACATTTTATATTTTTATCGTTAAGTTCACATTATTTTACATCTAAAACACGTATTTACAATACATTTGGGTGAATACAAAAAATAGAAAAAAAATTAGGGAAAAAATTTGGTAAAAAATGGTGATAATTTCGCTAAATATCGATTAAAGTCATTTGTATTGAACTAATCATACTTTTTATATTTTTATCGTTAAGTTCACTTTATTTTACATCAATAACACGTCTTTACAATACATTTGGGTGAATATAAAAGGTCGTAAAAAAATTTTGAAATACAGGCGATGAATCCGCTAAATATCGTCTTAAGTCATTTCTATTAAACTAATCATACTTTTTATATTTTTAACGTTAAGTTCACATTCTTTTACATCTAAAACACGTATTTACAATACATTTGGGTGAATACAAAAAATAGAAAAAAAATTTGGGAAAAAAATGGTGATAATTCCGCTAAATATCGTTTAAAGTCATTTGTATTGAACTAATCATACTTTTTATATTTTTATCGTTAAGTTCACATTATTTTACATCTAAAACACGTATTTACAATACATTTGGGTGAATATAAAAGGTCGTAAAAAAATTTTGAAATACAGGTGATGAATCCGCTAAATATCGTCTTAAGTCATTTCTATTAAACTAATCATACTTTTTATATTTTTAACGTTAAGTTCACATTATTTTACATCTAAAACACGTATTTACAATACATTTGGGTGAATACAAAAAATAGAAAAAAAATTTGGGAAAAAATTGGGTAAAAAATGGTGATAATTCCACTAAATATCGTTTAAAGTCATTTGTATTGAACTAATCATACTTTTAATATTTTTATCGTTAAGTTCACATTATTTTACATCTAAAACATGTCTTTACAATACATTTGGGTGAATATAAAAGGTCGTAAAAAAATTTTGAAATACAGGTGATGAATCCGCTAAATATCGTCTTAAGTCATTTCTATTAAACTAATCATACTTTTTATATTTTTAACGTTAAGTTCACATTATTTTACATCTAAAACACGTATTTACAATACATTTGGGTGAATACAAAAAATAGAAAAAAAATTTGGGAAAAAAATGGTGATAATTCCGCTAAATATCGTTTAAAGTCATTTGTATTGAACTAATCATACTTTTTATATTTTTATCGTTAAGTTCACATTATTTTACATCTAAAACACGTATTTACAATACATTTGGGTGAATACAAAAAATAGAAAAAAAATTTGGGAGAAAATTGGGTAAAAAATGGTGATAATTCCGCTAAATATCGTTTAAAGTCATTTGTATTGAACTAATCATACTTTTAATATTTTTATCGTTAAGTTCACATTATTTTACATCTAAAACATGTCTTTACAATACATTTGGGTGAATATAAAAGGTCGTAAAAAAATTTTGAAATACAGGTGATGAATCCGCTAAATATCGTCTTAAGTCATTTCTATTACACTTATCATACTTTTTATATTTTTATCGTTAAGTTCACATTATTTTACATCTAAAATACGTATTTACAATACATTTGGGTGAATACAAAAAATAGAAAAAAAATTAGGGAAAAAATTTGGTAAAAAATGGTGATAATTTCGCTAAATATCGATTAAAGTCATTTGTATTGAACTAATCATACTTTTTATATTTTTATCGTTAAGTTCACTTTATTTTACATCAATAACACGTCTTTACAATACATTTGGGTGAATATAAAAGGTCGTAAAAAAATTTTGAAATACAGGTGATGAATCCGCTAAATATCGTCTTAAGTCATTTCTATTAAACTAATCATACTTTTTATATTTTTAACGTTAAGTTCACATTATTTTACATCTAAAACACGTATTTACAATACATTTGGGTGAATACAAAAAATAGAAAAAAAATTTGGGAAAAAAATGGTGATAATTCCGCTAAATATCGTTTAAAGTCATTTGTATTGAACTAATCATACTTTTAATATTTTTATCGTTAAGTTCACATTATTTTACATCTAAAACATGTCTTTACAATACATTTGGGTGAATATAAAAGGTCGTAAAAAAATTTTGAAATACAGGTGATGAATCCGCTAAATATCGTCTTAAGTCATTTCTATTACACTTATCATACTTTTTATATTTTTATCGTTAAGTTCACATTATTTTACATCTAAAATACGTATTTACAATACATTTGGGTGAATACAAAAAATAGAAAAAAAATTAGGGAAAAAATTTGGTAAAAAATGGTGATAATTTCGCTAAATATCGATTAAAGTCATTTGTATTGAACTAATCATACTTTTTATATTTTTATCGTTAAGTTCACTTTATTTTACATCAATAACACGTCTTTACAATACATTTGGGTGAATATAAAAGGTCGTAAAAAAATTTTGAAATACAGGTGATGAATCCGCTAAATATCGTCTTAAGTCATTTCTATTAAACTAATCATACTTTTTATATTTTTAACGTTAAGTTCACATTATTTTACATCTAAAACACGTATTTACAATACATTTGGGTGAATACAAAAAATAGAAAAAAAATTTGGGAAAAAAATGGTGATAATTCCGCTAAATATCGTTTAAAGTCATTTGTATTGAACTAATCATACTTTTTATATTTTTATCGTTAAGTTCACATTATTTTACATCTAAAACACGTATTTACAATACATTTGGGTGAATACAAAAAATAGAAAAAAAATTTGGGAAAAAATTGGGTAAAAAATTGTGATAATTCCGCTAAATATCGTTTAAAGTCATTTCTATTAAACTAATCATACTTTTTATATTTTTATCGTTAAGTTCACATAAACATACATCTAAAACACGTCTTTACAATACATTTGGGTGAATATAAAATGTCGTAAAAAAATTTTGAAATACAGGTGATGAATCCGCTAAATATCGTCTTAAGTCATTTCTATTAAACTAATCATACTTTTTATATTTTTAACGTTAAGTTCACATTATTTTACATCTAAAACACGTATTTACAATACATTTGGGTGAATACAAAAAATAGAAAAAAAATTTGGGAAAAAATTGGGTAAAAAATGGTGATAATTCCGCTAAATATCGTTTAAAGTCATTTGTATTGAACTAATCATACTTTTTATATTTTTATCGTTAAGTTCACATTATTGTACATCTAAAACACGTCTTTACAATACATTTGGGTGAATATAAAAGGTCGTAAAAAAATTTTGAAATACAGGTGATGAATCCGCTAAATATCGTCTTAAGTCATTTCTATTACACTAATCATACATTTTATATTTTTATCGTTAAGTTCACATTATTTTACATCTAAAACACGTATTTACAATACATTTGGGTGAATACAAAAAATAGAAAAAAAATTAGGGAAAAAATTTGGTAAAAAATGGTGATAATTTCGCTAAATATCGATTAAAGTCATTTGTATTGAACTAATCATACTTTTTATATTTTTATCGTTAAGTTCACTTTATTTTACATCAATAACACGTCTTTACAATACATTTGGGTGAATATAAAAGGTCGTAAAAAAATTTTGAAATACAGGTGATGAATCCGCTAAATATCGTTTTAAGTCATTTCTATTACACTAATCATACTTTTTATATTTTTATCGTTAAGTTCACATTATTTTACATCTAAAACACGTATTTACAATACATTTGGGTGAATACAAAAAATAGAAAAAAAATTTTGGAAAAAAATGGTGATAATTCCGCTAAATATCGTTTAAAGTCATTTGTATTGAACTAATCATACTTTTTATATTTTTATCGTTAAGTTCACATTATTTTACATCTAAAATACGTATTTACAATACATTTGGGTGAATACAAAAAATAGAAAAAAAATTAGGGAAAAAATTTGGTAAAAAATGGTGATAATTTCGCTAAATATCGATTAAAGTCATTTGTATTGAACTAATCATACTTTTTATATTTTTATCGTTAAGTTCACTTTATTTTACATCAATAACACGTCTTTACAATACATTTGGGTGAATATAAAAGGTCGTAAAAAAATTTTGAAATACAGGTGATGAATCCGCTAAATATCGTCTTAAGTCATTTCTATTAAACTAATCATACTTTTTATATTTTTAACGTTAAGTTCACATTATTTTACATCTAAAACACGTATTTACAATACATTTGGGTGAATACAAAAAATAGAAAAAAAATTTGGGAAAAAAATGGTGATAATTCCGCTAAATATCGTTTAAAGTCATTTGTATTGAACTAATCATACTTTTAATATTTTTATCGTTAAGTTCACATTATTTTACATCTAAAACATGTCTTTACAATACATTTGGGTGAATATAAAAGGTCGTAAAAAAATTTTGAAATACAGGTGATGAATCCGCTAAATATCGTCTTAAGTCATTTCTATTACACTTATCATACTTTTTATATTTTTATCGTTAAGTTCACATTATTTTACATCTAAAATACGTATTTACAATACATTTGGGTGAATACAAAAAATAGAAAAAAAATTAGGGAAAAAATTTGGTAAAAAATGGTGATAATTTCGCTAAATATCGATTAAAGTCATTTGTATTGAACTAATCATACTTTTTATATTTTTATCGTTAAGTTCACTTTATTTTACATCAATAACACGTCTTTACAATACATTTGGGTGAATATAAAAGGTCGTAAAAAAATTTTGAAATACAGGTGATGAATCCGCTAAATATCGTCTTAAGTCATTTCTATTAAACTAATCATACTTTTTATATTTTTAACGTTAAGTTCACATTATTTTACATCTAAAACACGTATTTACAATACATTTGGGTGAATACAAAAAATAGAAAAAAAATTTGGGAAAAAAATGGTGATAATTCCGCTAAATATCGTTTAAAGTCATTTGTATTGAACTAATCATACTTTTTATATTTTTATCGTTAAGTTCACATTATTTTACATCTAAAACACGTATTTACAATACATTTGGGTGAATACAAAAAATAGAAAAAAAATTTGGGAAAAAATTGGGTAAAAAATTGTGATAATTCCGCTAAATATCGTTTAAAGTCATTTCTATTAAACTAATCATACTTTTTATATTTTTATCGTTAAGTTCACATAAACATACATCTAAAACACGTCTTTACAATACATTTGGGTGAATATAAAATGTCGTAAAAAAATTTTGAAATACAGGTGATGAATCCGCTAAATATCGTCTTAAGTCATTTCTATTAAACTAATCATACTTTTTATATTTTTAACGTTAAGTTCACATTATTTTACATCTAAAACACGTATTTACAATACATTTGGGTGAATACAAAAAATAGAAAAAAAATTTGGGAAAAAATTGGGTAAAAAATGGTGATAATTCCGCTAAATATCGTTTAAAGTCATTTGTATTGAACTAATCATACTTTTTATATTTTTATCGTTAAGTTCACATTATTGTACATCTAAAACACGTCTTTACAATACATTTGGGTGAATATAAAAGGTCGTAAAAAAATTTTGAAATACAGGTGATGAATCCGCTAAATATCGTCTTAAGTCATTTCTATTACACTAATCATACATTTTATATTTTTATCGTTAAGTTCACATTATTTTACATCTAAAACACGTATTTACAATACATTTGGGTGAATACAAAAAATAGAAAAAAAATTAGGGAAAAAATTTGGTAAAAAATGGTGATAATTTCGCTAAATATCGATTAAAGTCATTTGTATTGAACTAATCATACTTTTTATATTTTTATCGTTAAGTTCACTTTATTTTACATCAATAACACGTCTTTACAATACATTTGGGTGAATATAAAAGGTCGTAAAAAAATTTTGAAATACAGGTGATGAATCCGCTAAATATCGTTTTAAGTCATTTCTATTACACTAATCATACTTTTTATATTTTTATCGTTAAGTTCACATTATTTTACATCTAAAACACGTATTTACAATACATTTGGGTGAATACAAAAAATAGAAAAAAAATTTTGGAAAAAAATGGTGATAATTCCGCTAAATATCGTTTAAAGTCATTTGTATTGAACTAATCATACTTTTTATATTTTTATCGTTAAGTTCACATTATTTTACATCTAAAACACGTATTTACAATACATTTGGGTGAATACAAAAAATAGAAAAAAAATTTGGGAAAAAATTGGGTAAAAAATGGTGATAATTCCGCTAAATATCG
This sequence comes from Diuraphis noxia, assembly GCF_037042655.1. NCBI lineage: Eukaryota > Metazoa > Arthropoda > Insecta > Hemiptera > Aphididae > Diuraphis > Diuraphis noxia. The sequence goes on from NW_028301715.1 coordinate 52,141,279, forward strand.
TTTAAAGTCATTTGTATTGAACTAATCATACTTTTTATATTTTTATCGTTAAGTTCACATTATTTTACATCTAAAACACGTCTTTACAATACATTTGGGTGAATATAAAAGGTCGTAAAAAAATTTTGAAATACAGGTGATGAATCCGCTAAATATCGTTTTAAGTCATTTCTATTACACTAATCATACTTTTTATATTTTTATCGTTAAATTCACATTATTTTACATCTAAAACACGTATTTACAATACATTTGGGTGAATACAAAAAATAGAAAAAAAATTTTGGAAAAAAATGGTGATAATTCCGCTAAATATCGTTTAAAGTCATTTGTATTGAACTAATCATACTTTTTATATTTTTAACGTTAAGTTCACATTATTTTACATCTAAAACACGTATTTACAATACATTTGGGTGAATACAAAAAATAGAAAAAAAATTTGGGAAAAAATTGGGTAAAAAATGGTGATAATTCCGCTAAATATCGTTTAAAGTCATTTGTATTGAACTAATCATACTTTTTATATTTTTATCGTTATGTTCATATTATTTTACATCTAAAACACGTCTTTACAATACATTTGGGTGAATATAAAAGGTCGTAAAAAAATTTTGAAATACAGGTGATGAATCCGCTAAATATCGTCTTAAGTCATTTCTATTAAACTAATCATACTTTTTATATTTTTATCGTTAAGTTCACATTATTTTACATCTAAAACACGTCTTTACAATACATTTGGGTGAATATAAAAGGTCGTAAAAAAATTTTGAAATACAGGTGATGAATCCGCTAAATATCGTTTTAAGTCATTTCTATTACACTAATCATACTTTTTATATTTTTATCGTTAAGTTCACATTATTTTACATCTAAAACACGTATTTAAAATACATTTGGGTGAATACAAAAAATAGAAAAAAAATTTGGGAAAAAATTGGGTAAAAAATGGTGATAATTCCGCTAAATATCGTTTAAAGTCATTTGTATTGAACTAATCATACTTTTTATATTTTTATCGTTAAGTTCACATTATTTTACATCTAAAACACGTCTTTACAATACATTTGGGTGAATATAAAAGGTCGTAAAAAAATTTTGAAATACAGGTGATGAATCCGCTAAATATCGTCTTAAGTCATTTCTATTAAACTAATCATACTTTTTATATTTTTATCGTTAAGTTCACATTATTTTACATCTAAAACACGTATTTACAATACATTTGGGTGAATACAAAAAATAGAAAAAAAATTAGGGAAAAAATTTGGTAAAAAATGGTGATAATTTCGCTAAATATCGTTTAACGTCATTTGTATTGAACTAATCATACTTTTTATATTTTTATCGTTAAGTTCACATTATTTTACATCTAAAACACGTCTTTACAATACATTTGGGTGAATATAAAAGGTCGTAAAAAAATTTTGAAATACAGGTGATGAATCCGCTAAATATCGTCTTAAGTCATTTCTATTAAACTAATCATACTTTTTATATTTTTAACGTTAAGTTCACATTATTTTACATCTAAAACACGTATTTACAATACATTTGGGTAAATACAAAAAATAGAAAAAAAATTAGGGAAAAAATTTGGTAAAAAATGGTGATAATTTCGCTAAATATCGATTAAAGTCATTTGTATTGAACTAATCATACTTTTTATATTTTTATCGTTAAGTTCACATTATTTTACATCTAAAACACGTCTTTACAATACATTTGGGTGAATATAAAAGGTCGTAAAAAAATTTTGAAATACAGGTGATGAATCCGCTAAATATCGTCTTAAGTCATTTCTATTAAACTAATCATACTTTTTATATTTTTAACGTTAAGTTCACATTATTTTACATCTAAAACACGTATTTACAATACATTTGGGTAAATACAAAAAATAGAAAAAAAATTAGGGAAAAAATTTGGTAAAAAATGGTGATAATTTCGCTAAATATCGATTAAAGTCATTTGTATTGAACTAATCATACTTTTTATATTTTTATCGTTAAGTTCACATTATTTTACATCTAAAACACGTCTTTACAATACATTTGGGTGAATATAAAAGGTCGTAAAAAAATTTTGAAATACAGGTGATGAATCCGCTAAATATCGTCTTAAGTCATTTCTATTAAACTAATCATACTTTTTATATTTTTAACGTTAAGTTCACATTATTTTACATCTAAAACACGTATTTACAATACATTTGGGTGAATACAAAAAATAGAAAAAAAATTTGGGAAAAAATTGGGTAAAAAATGGTGATAATTCCACTAAATATCGTTTAAAGTCATTTGTATTGAACTAATCATACTTTTTATATTTTTATCGTTAAGTTCACATTATTTTACATCTAAAACACGTCTTTACAATACATTTGGGTGAATATAAAAGGTCGTAAAAAAATTTTGAAATACAGGTGATGAATCCGCTAAATATCGTCTTAAGTCATTTCTATTAAACTAATCATACTTTTTATATTTTTAACGTTAAGTTCACATTATTTTACATCTAAAACACGTATTTACAATACATTTGGGTAAATACAAAAAATAGAAAAAAAATTAGGGAAAAAATTTGGTAAAAAATGGTGATAATTTCGCTAAATATCGATTAAAGTCATTTGTATTGTACTAATCATACTTTTTATATTTTTATCGTTAAGTTCACATTATTTTACATCTAAAACACGTCTTTACAATACATTTGGGTGAATATAAAAGGTCGTAAAAAAATTTTGAAATACAGGTGATGAATCCGCTAAATATCGTCTTAAGTCATTTCTATTAAACTAATCATACTTTTTATATTTTTAACGTTAAGTTCACATTATTTTACATCTAAAACACGTATTTACAATACATTTGGGTGAATACAAAAAATAGAAAAAAAATTAGGGAAAAAATTTGGTAAAAAATGGTGATAATTTCGCTAAATATCGATTAAAGTCATTTGTATTGAACTAATCATACTTTTTATATTTTTATCGTTAAGTTCACATTATTTTACATCTAAAACACGTCTTTACAATACATTTGGGTGAATATAAAAGGTCGTAAAAAAATTTTGAAATACAGGTGATGAATCCGCTAAATATCGTCTTAAGTCATTTCTATTAAACTAATCATACTTTTTATATTTTTAACGTTAAGTTCACATTATTTTACATCTAAAACACGTATTTACAATACATTTGGGTGAATACAAAAAATAGAAAAAAAATTTGGGAAAAAATTGGGTAAAAAATGGTGATAATTCCACTAAATATCGTTTAAAGTCATTTGTATTGAACTAATCATACTTTTTATATTTTTATCGTTAAGTTCACATTATTTTACATCAATAACACGTCTTTACAATACATTTGGGTGAATATAAAAGGTCGTAAAAAAATTTTGAAATACAGGTGATGAATCCGCTAAATATCGTTTAAAGTCATTTGTATTGAACTAATCATACTTTTTATATTTTTATCGTTAAGTTCACATTATTTTACATCTAAAACACGTCTTTACAATACATTTGGGTGAATATAAAAGGTCGTAAAAAAATTTTGAAATACAGGTGATGAATCCGCTAAATATCGTCTTAAGTCATTTCTATTAAACTAATCATACTTTTTATATTTTTATCGTTAAGTTCACATTATTTTACATCTAAAACACGTATTTACAATACATTTGGGTGAATACAAAAAATAGAAAAAAAATTAGGGAAAAAATTTGGTAAAAAATGGTGATAATTTCGCTAAATATCGTTTAACGTCATTTGTATTGAACTAATCATACTTTTTATATTTTTATCGTTAAGTTCACATTATTTTACATCTAAAACACGTCTTTACAATACATTTGGGTGAATATAAAAGGTCGTAAAAAAATTTTGAAATACAGGTGATGAATCCGCTAAATATCGTCTTAAGTCATTTCTATTAAACTAATCATACTTTTTATATTTTTAACGTTAAGTTCACATTATTTTACATCTAAAACACGTATTTACAATACATTTGGGTAAATACAAAAAATAGAAAAAAAATTAGGGAAAAAATTTGGTAAAAAATGGTGATAATTTCGCTAAATATCGATTAAAGTCATTTGTATTGAACTAATCATACTTTTTATATTTTTATCGTTAAGTTCACATTATTTTACATCTAAAACACGTCTTTACAATACATTTGGGTGAATATAAAAGGTCGTAAAAAAATTTTGAAATACAGGTGATGAATCCGCTAAATATCGTCTTAAGTCATTTCTATTAAACTAATCATACTTTTTATATTTTTAACGTTAAGTTCACATTATTTTACATCTAAAACACGTATTTACAATACATTTGGGTGAATACAAAAAATAGAAAAAAAATTTGGGAAAAAATTGGGTAAAAAATGGTGATAATTCCACTAAATATCGTTTAAAGTCATTTGTATTGAACTAATCATACTTTTTATATTTTTATCGTTAAGTTCACATTATTTTACATCAATAACACGTCTTTACAATACATTTGGGTGAATATAAAAGGTCGTAAAAAAATTTTGAAATACAGGTGATGAATCCGCTAAATATCGTTTAAAGTCATTTGTATTGAACTAATCATACTTTTTATATTTTTATCGTTAAGTTCACATTATTTTACATCTAAAACACGTCTTTACAATACATTTGGGTGAATATAAAAGGTCGTAAAAAAATTTTGAAATACAGGTGATGAATCCGCTAAATATCGTCTTAAGTCATTTCTATTAAACTAATCATACTTTTTATATTTTTAACGTTAAGTTCACATTATTTTACATCTAAAACACGTATTTACAATACATTTGGGTAAATACAAAAAATAGAAAAAAAATTAGGGAAAAAATTTGGTAAAAAATGGTGATAATTTCGCTAAATATCGATTAAAGTCATTTGTATTGAACTAATCATACTTTTTATATTTTTATCGTTAAGTTCACATTATTTTACATCTAAAACACGTCTTTACAATACATTTGGGTGAATATAAAAGGTCGTAAAAAAATTTTGAAATACAGGTGATGAATCCGCTAAATATCGTCTTAAGTCATTTCTATTAAACTAATCATACTTTTTATATTTTTAACGTTAAGTTCACATTATTTTACATCTAAAACACGTATTTACAATACATTTGGGTAAATACAAAAAATAGAAAAAAAATTAGGGAAAAAATTTGGTAAAAAATGGTGATAATTTCGCTAAATATCGATTAAAGTCATTTGTATTGAACTAATCATACTTTTTATATTTTTATCGTTAAGTTCACATTATTTTACATCTAAAACACGTCTTTACAATACATTTGGGTGAATATAAAAGGTCGTAAAAAAATTTTGAAATACAGGTGATGAATCCGCTAAATATCGTCTTAAGTCATTTCTATTAAACTAATCATACTTTTTATATTTTTAACGTTAAGTTCACATTATTTTACATCTAAAACACGTATTTACAATACATTTGGGTGAATACAAAAAATAGAAAAAAAATTTGGGAAAAAATTGGGTAAAAAATGGTGATAATTCCACTAAATATCGTTTAAAGTCATTTGTATTGAACTAATCATACTTTTTATATTTTTATCGTTAAGTTCACATTATTTTACATCAATAACACGTCTTTACAATACATTTGGGTGAATATAAAAGGTCGTAAAAAAATTTTGAAATACAGGTGATGAATCCGCTAAATATCGTTTAAAGTCATTTGTATTGAACTAATCATACTTTTTATATTTTTATCGTTAAGTTCACATTATTTTACATCTAAAACACGTCTTTACAATACATTTGGGTGAATATAAAAGGTCGTAAAAAAATTTTGAAATACAGGTGATGAATCCGCTAAATATCGTCTTAAGTCATTTCTATTAAACTAATCATACTTTTTATATTTTTAACGTTAAGTTCACATTATTTTACATCTA